>NC_091952.1:161106637-161406637 GCF_031021105.1 Erythrolamprus reginae | reverse complement strand
ACATTAATACAATCAAGCAGATTCAGAGATATTTCACTAAAAGAGTACAATAGAATGCCTTATGCCACTAGACTTGAAATTTTGGGCTTGGACAACCTTGAACTTAGATCTGACCTAAGCGTAGTACACAAAATTATCTGCTACAACATTCTACCTATCAATGATTACTTCAGCTTCAGCCACCATAATACACAGGCAAACAGTAGATACAAACTCCAGTTAAAACTGCTCCAAACTCGATTGCAGAAAATACAACTTCATCGATGCCTGGAATGCTCTACTGACTACTGTCTACCCTGGACCTAACCCCATTCCTAAGAGATCTGTAAAGGGGGTGTGCATAAGTGCACCAGTGTGCTACTGTCCCTGTCCTACTGTCTCCGTTTATTTATATTCATTTCATGTGCCCATGTCCATGTTTATATTTATACCTGTTATCTTGTATATGTTATGTGTTTATGTTATAAAACAAATAAAATAAGAATACAGGTCTTTATCCTGTATTAGGCATAAGATTAAGAGAGTTTACTAGATTTGATAGATTCTGTTTTAATTGATAGATTCAGGTTTTTTAAAAAAATATGTGTATGTTTGAATATGTCCTTCCTTCTTTTTCTTCAACGATCTTGAATTAGTTTGAAATGACAGTGGGGTCAACTTGGTTTTCATCCTCCAAGATTATCAAAACAATTCCATTGGTTTTGACATAGACTGATGATTGGCTTCAAAAGCTGTATTTCCTAACTTTAAAAATGTACAGTATGTAGGCCGTACATTCTGGAAAAATGTCTGTTCACATAAATCTTCCCATATATTAAGAAAAAATCAATGAGATGGCATGTTCCCCAATTTTGCCCATTTACAAATGCTTAAATTGGCTTAAATTCCGTTTGATAGGAATCTTTTGGATTCATTTCATTGTTTTAAAAGGAAGAATAATTTGATAACTATCATTCTTCTTCCCTTGTCCCCAAAAAACATCATTGAAAGAAAATGTCACCTGCTTTTTCAAATGTACTTGTGAATTTCTATAGTCCTCTGAAACTTTAGGAGAAGATATAGTATGTTTGGTTCAGCTCACTTCCAAAATTTCCAGACTTGCTTGCAACAAGGTTCAGATGTCTCCCCAATCACCCATTCAGGTATTTATGTAAGACTCATCTTATGGAAAAGCTCTTCTGGGTTGTATTAGCAAATCTGGGTCCATATTTTGCATGATCTCTAATAGAAAGTAGGAAGCTGCTTTTTGCCAAGTCAAATTTTATAGTTAACTGTATTTCAAACCAGCATTTTCTAACCAGAAGAACCTCTCCAGGAAGAGATTGGGAGAGCCTTTGTACAGGCTCATCTTATGCACCAGTTGTAACTTTTCTTCATCCGGAAGGTTCAGACAGTTACTCATTCTCTGGTCACCTTACAGCTGGATTATCGCAAAGTGCTCTACATGGGACTGCAAGTGAAAATCATCTAGATGCTGTAGCTGATACAAATTCATGGCACCCACAGCAATAAGCCGATTTTCCACCATTGCTATGCAAGCTACATTGATTATCAGGTGCAATGCAGAGTGCTGGTAATTACCTATAGAATCCTCTATAAGGTAGGCCTGAATTCTTATGGGGCCAGCTATCCACAATTATTTCTGCCTGACTCGTGTGTTCTGGCATAGAGAGTACATTCCAAATACCTTATAAATGTCATCATCTTATAGATCAAGGAAGTGTGCCTCCTCTCTTGCAACCCTTGCTCTCTGGAACAGCATCTCCCAACACCCCCCTTCCCAAGTTATGAACACCACCTTCTCTCCTAGGATTCCAGAAAGCACTTAAACCTGGTTTTGGTCATAGGCTGCGACTACTGGTTTGTTTTGTTATTATTTTATTGTTTTAATCTTTACAACCTACAAAGTTGTTAAAGATTAAACTGGTTTTTATTGTTTGTATTTGTAAGCTACCCAGGCTATGGGAATGGTGGCTACAATAAATTTAAAATGATGATTATTGGGCAATGTACAAAAAAGGAGTTTCCATGTTTCCAAATATATTCTTAGCACCTTTTAGTACAGTATAATAATAATTTTATTGCTATTAAAGCATTCATTTATTAGTTGGACTATATAGCCCCTTCTTTCCTTATAATCAGGCCTGGTAGATTTAATGTATTTCATATTCTAGATGGTAAATCTTTTTTTTCCTTGGGTACCAACACCCATAATGCAATGCCACCCCTTGTGCATGCACACACAACATCCCTGCATATGTGCACAAACACCCCTCTGCACTGCCTCCCCTCAGTGCATGTGTGTAGACCTCACTGAAGCCTCTGTACCTCTGGTAGGCCCATTGGGTGGGGGGAGGCTGTTTTTGCCCACCCCAGGCTTCATGAAAGTCTCCAAAGCAAATGGAACCAAACAGGCCTAGGGGAAGTTTGTAAACAAATTTCCATTTGGCTCTATTTCTTAATTTTCTTGCTGATTCCATTACCATTGACATGTTTTCTTGTTTGCCTCTTCTCTAGAAAAGATATATTCATCAAACACTTTTTCATTCTTTAGAAATCATCTCATTCCATATTTGTTTTCAGTGGAGAAACATTGTACAAAACTGGACAGCAACTAGACAGAGGTTTTATTTAATTATTGCTTTTGATCTGGGCTGTCTCCTACTTTTGTGTCTTCTGATGTGGTTCTCATAGAACCTCTTTGGAACGTTGCCCCATCAAAAGCTTTGTCAGATGGCTTAGCATTATGTATATATTTTCAGGATACCTCCTCCCTCTCAAATGATAATGCAAGTAATTCTGCAAAACCCTTGAGACTTTGGATGCATGTTCAAGCACACATATCTTTTGACAAGCTATTTTTTGTTCTCCAGGGAAGGCTGAATTAAATAAAAATCTACTTTTGTTGAATCTTTGTTTAAAAATAAGCTTGTATTTTTTTAAAATTGGAATCTTTGATTCCTAGTCACTATCTTCATATAATTTGAATCACATATAATGCAAGTCCATATGTGTGCCTTTGTATATCTGCTGTCTTGGTTTTTTAAATTATGTATTTTACAATGGAACTAGGTTTAATGATTAACTGGCTGTGCTGAAATCCCCTTGTCTGCTTTTGAGGTCACTTTGTAAAACTGAAACATTGATCTCGGGTCTTTCATTCTGAAAATATGTGTCCGTTTATACATAGAGACAGAGATTTTGCTATAATGCAGGAATTCACACAATGCTTTAAACAGGTAGAAAATGTTTTATGTGACATTATCCTTCTAGTAGCTGAAGAATATGTTTGAAGAAAATCTCTCTAGGAATCAAAATATGCAATAATAATCAGCTTGATTGTGATGCTGCAAGTAACATTTAAAAGACATTGCACCAAATTTGTGCTTCTTGTCCAATAGAAAAGCACAGAGCCAAGGAACGCAGCAGTGAGCTATTGTACAGACAGCTATAAAAATGATACTGAATGTTATTGGGGGGAAGCAGGCATTGTCACTTTGTTCTGTCATTATTGAATGCATCAAGTATCTTACAAAATACCTGTTTGCAAAAGATTGAGTCCCCTATAATCCAGGTTATTTTGCAGTCTAGACATCGTAGAATCTGGAATGAGTTCCATTATGTGAATCATCATGCTTAGTCATTAACAAGAATATTGGCTACTGAGAAATAAGGGTTTGTTACATTTGATAATAAATGGGCTTCTCTAGGATTTGGGCACACTCTATGATTACTTATCATTAACAATCATAATGTTCCTTCATGTAATCCACTTTTGTCCCAAAGTGTAGGTCCACGATGGAGAACCTATGTGTATCAGCCTCTCTGCTGATACGCAAACCATTGCCCCAGGTCAGATCTCCACAGTGTTTCTTTTGTGAGCTTCTATTTCCCTGCAGACAACGGAACAGAAGCTCACGAAAGAAAAAGATCTTACCTTTTGCCATGCTGCCAGTGTTGGGATGCCCTGCCTTCCACTGGCCAGATAGTCTTTGGGTCTGTGCTGCACATACACAGTCATGCATGTTTGCACATCCACACATTTGTGTATGTCCATGCATGTGCAGGTCCACACATGTGCATATTTGCACATATCCACACACCTTTAAGTTTGGGCAAGTGCGAACATGCAGTTTCGGCACTTGGTGTCTAAAAGGTTTGCCATCACTGGCCTAGATACCTCAAGCTTCATATAACATTTTTCAGAAGCCTAAGAAACTACAAAGGAAAGGAAGAGAAGAAAATGAATATCCCTTATATGAGTATTGTACCAGATAAAACCTTACCATCCTCTTCAGTTAATGTTTTCAGGCTACCCTTAACAAGGAGATTTTTATATACAAACACACAAACACAAACTGGACAGTAACCCTCTATCTCTACTATTATATGCATAGAATGTCTTATGTTCATGAATGCTGATAGGCCATGGATGTTCTGGGCCATTTCTGTGAAGAACATTCACAATTTGTCATAGACATACATACATACTGTTCTGTCTGGGTGCCCCCAGACTTCAACACCAACTGGAAAAAGCAGCCAGACACGCTGGTAAAAGCAAAAGCACTTTATAGTTTGAAAAATAAACACAGAGAAAAACCTGTTCTTCCCAACAGGCAGGCTATGAGACTTCACAGCAGAGTCCTGATGGCCAGACAATACAGCAGACTTCTTGCTGGCACACCCACCACTGTAGAGAATAAGACCCACACCTTTTCCCCCCAAGGTTTCAGTATTCAAAGTCACAAACCAGAATTCCAAGACGCCAAAGATCACAGCCAGGTCCCAGGACTCCCAAAGATAATACTCCACAAGCCAGGAAGGGTGGGTCTGCCTTTTCAGCCTTTCCAGAGAGCACCACACCCAAACCCAGCTGTTGCCTCTTTAGTGCTGAAAGTACCTGGCTAATTGTCCCCTTCGTTGTGTTGCTCTTCTCTGCCGGAGATCGATTATTGCTTGTGCATTTTCATCTAAGGAATCCAGGCTGCTTGCTGGGGAGAGCTCCCTCTCGGGGGACTCTGGCTGTCCTCCCTCTCCCTCAGCCTGAGATTCCTCCTCCCCGTCTGCCTGAACCTCCTGTTCCTCATCCTCCCCCTCTGAGCAGGAAGCCGGCAGAGGATCAGCCGTTCCCTGAGGGGCCTCAGATGGAATCACAACACATACACACACACACAAAGAGTAGTGGGTTCTAAATCCCATCACTATTGGTTTGCTTGTGCATGCACACAACATTTCTGTGCCTGTGCAGAAGTGGCCTGGGCAGGTGGGCGGAGCCTCCTACCACCACAGCTACTGTTTTGCCGAACTGTGCCAATTGGGAACAACCCACCGCTGATACACACCCCTTCCAAGTGTAAGGAGTTTTAAAAACATTAACATAGGATAAGTTCCTAGTTTCAAATACTTTGACTGAAAGTATCACATTCACAGTGCTGGACATTCCTTCAGATGTCCAGAGACATTGAGCAGCAATTCTTTCTTCCATGGAAATGCCCAGTAACCACTGGCTGCCATACTTGAAATTGCAGTTTAACTAGGAGAAATTAATTCTAAAATTGGATTGTATCCACTTTTCCTTCCCCCCCCCCTGCAATTTACTGTAGCACCCTTTCCCATTTTATCACTGTTCATGTGCACATTGTTAAAACATAAAAAAACAAGCAACTGTGATGCACTGGCATTTGAATTTGTTTGAAGTTCTTTGTAAGTGACATGCATCACATAATGACAATTTTGAATCATGCACCAATTTTACTGGTTGCTTTGTTGTTTCCCAGGTGTTTTATCAATGCACACATATTGATAATGTAAGCTTCACTGCAATCATACACTCTATTTACCCATTTGTATTCTCTTTGTATAGCTACGGTATATATAGGATTATACTGAGAAGTCTAGAATAATCAGTATTCCAAATTGTCAAGGGAGACAAATAATTTAATACTGTGAAATAAAAAGTAAAGATTAAGTGATAAGAAATTTAGAACCATTTTTATTACTGTTGGTGCAATGTTAGAAAGGAGATATCATTAATGCTCTTTATATAATATGTACAGTGAACCCTCGATCATCGCGAGGGTTCCGTTCCAGGACCCCACGCGATGATCGATTTTTAGCGAAGTAGCGGTGCGGAAGTAAAAACACCATCTGCGCGTGCGCAGATGGTGTTTTTGCTTCTACTGCCGCCCGCCCTTCGCCCGCCCACCCCGTTGCTCGCGCAACGGCTTCCCTGGGTGCCCGCTCGCTTGGGAACATCCCAGCTTCGCTCCCCAGCTGGGAAGCGGATCTAGGGAGTCCCCACCGCGCGCGCGTTGCTGGGGAAAGCGCGCACGCTTGGGAACATCCCAGCTTCGCTCCCCAGCTGGGAAGCGGATCTAGGGAGTCCCCACCGCGCGCGCGTTGCTGGGGAAAGCGCGCGCGCTTGGGAACATCCCAGCTTCGCTCCCCAGCTGGGAAGCGGATCTAGGGAGTCCCCACCGTGTGCGCGTTGCTGGGGAAAGCGCGCGCGCTTTCCCCAGCAACGCGCGCGCGGTGGGGACTCCCTAGATCCGCTTCCCAGCTGGGGAGCGGAGCTAGGCTGCCCCAAGCTCGCGCGCGCCGCCCGCCCGCCCACGCTGTTGCCGGCTCCGCTTCCCAGCTGGGAAGCAGAGCTAGGGTGCCCCAAGCTCGCGCTCCAGCCCACCGCCGCTGGGGTCTTACCGGGGCAAGAGGGGGAAGACCCAGGGAAGCCTCTGCCCGGCGGGGAAACTCCACCATCTACGCATGCGTGGAAGGGCACGCATGCGCAGATGGTGGAGTTTACTTCCGGGTTGCAAACTAGCGAAATAGCCCTTTCGCGATCCTTGAGGACGCGAAACTCGAGGGTTCACTGTATTTGGTATTGAAGAAGTGCCTAATTGTTTGGAGTCCCCACCTTCATTTCTCTTTACATAAGATGTTTATTGTTTTTACTAAAATGACTCATAATTACAGTAAGCTCATCAACATTTGGAAAACAAATGAAGTAAATTGCCAGCAACTTTAACATCATATTTTTCTTCTTTATTGCACACATAGTTGAGAACAAAGACCTAACTCAATTTGTTTTAGTAACTAGGAAATTAAAAATTCAAGACATGCAAAGAAGAGAAGGACTATTTGTGTATCCTTTGTTGACTTTGAATTTATTGTGAAGAATATCAAATTATTCCCTACACTAGTGTTTTCTGATTTTCTACTCAGAAACGAAACAAAATAAAACCCCACTTCATTTATTTGTTTGCAACAATATCCTGTATGTACCAAAGAATTATCTGGCATGTTCTCAAATGCAGACTAGCTTAATGGAAACTACTTGTCAATCTTACATATTCCTGCATGAAATGAAGCTCTACTCAAATATTTGTGAAAATGAGTAAAAGTGAAACACTAACAGAAGAGTAGGGGTAATGCTATGTTTTCCACAGTGTTCTATCCCGGGCCTATGCACATTGAAAACAAAGGAGAAATCCACGCACTGATATTTCAAATTAATATTTTTATATAGAATGCATCATTTATACAAGCCAAATTCATTAACAGAGGACTAGCTTTGGTACCTTCCCTTCATAGTAGCTATTTCAATTTGTAGGAAAATTACCAACATCCACATATTTTTCTTGGCAGCAATATACTGTATTGTCCATTTTCTTCTTCCAAGATGGATGGATGGGTGGGTGGGTGGGTGGGTGGGTGGATAATTTACTTTTGAGCAGCCTATACAATAGAATTCCCTGGTGATTTTCCACGAATTAATTAACCAAATCTGGTCTTACTTAGCTTTTTCAGATCATCAAAAATCAGTGAGCTCCTGAGCTAAAAAAATGGCAATGAAACTCCTATAATTTAATATTTCAACTCTGTGTTGGAAAGTAGTCTTCATGTTTTCAGTTTTGGTCTTGGATGTTCATATTCTCAGACGGTTGGATATTTTGAGGGAAAGGGTAACTTACACAAACACACACACATACGCACACATTGTCAACTTGCAAAGATTTCAAGTTGCCATGAAATGGAGTAGGAGAGAGACGGAGGATGGCTGACTGCATTAACTGAAACCACATTGCACAAATGTTACTTTTACGGATTGTGTCCTACTGCAGTCAGAAGAAGAAGTGTGGGGCTCACAACTCACCAACATGATTCACTGAAGAATGTGATTTATGACATGTCCAATGAGAAGAGGGAAAATAGGGTCATGAGGGCGTGCAGCCTAGTTGAACTCAATTCTGACGGCATCCGAGTATTGCCAGAATGTCACTCCTACTAAATCTTTATATTTCTTTTGGACTTTGGCTTATGACTCATAAATTAATTAGGGCATCTTTCGGAAACTTCACACACACACACAAACAAACAAACAAACAAACAAACACACACACACACACATACATACATACACACTACACAGTTGGATAGATAAGTATGCTTTTCTAATTTGCTGGTCTCCAGGGGTTTTGAATAGTAACTCCTATCCGCTATGGCCAGCATGACCAATGATAAGAGAACATATTGCAATTAGAATATACAATGATCTCCCAGGTTTGAAGGAAAAGGCTATAGTTTTTATGATTTATGATAATCATATGATCTTCAACTTGGGGAACAGCAAATTTCTTCTTTGTAAGACACAGAGGCATCATAATGCAAAATGAATTAGTGAGGGTTATTTATCTTTCTAAAGGTAGCATAGATTTTCTTTCTTTCATACATTGAGGCTACATCTTGACATTTTGTGCTGAATTCCTTTATCAAAACACTATATCTTTTTTTGTCTTTTTTTTTTGTCCAGAGAGAACAATTTGATCAGAACCCTTTAGGTCATACTAAGCATGGCAGTACTTTATTTCTGAGTCTTTGTCCTAAAATCTCACCATAGATCCTGAGCTTCATATAAGCTGATTTTTTTCCAGTGCCTCTCAGTCATGAAGGAGCAATGTGACTTTATTCATTTTATCAATTTTTATTACTGTTATGCAACTTAAATTGGAAATAATTGACATACATCCAACAATCTCTAAAGACTTATTACCTATGGGGAATCATCTATTAAATCAGCTTGTGTCAAATTAAATGTTTGGTCTACGGGGAACTGAATTTAAGCAGCATTTTTTAAAAAATCAGGTGGATTATTTCAATAGTAGTTAGATCAACCACAGATAGCCAGTTAATTCACATTTTTAAAATGTTTTCCTGAGGAAGAAATATAGAATATAATTAATTATAGGTATTTTTATCAGATCCAAAGGTTTCTCCAAATTCAAGATCACGAATAGTGACTGGAAATTAACCAAGGAAGCAGCACTATTGATAAAAAATAGTGAGGTAAAAGAATATGAAGAAATTAAAATTGCAGCGATAGAAAGTGCCCAGGCAACTATAGTGCTTGGGTGGAAAGATGCTAATAAATGGACGATAAAAAATTGGTGCAGGTAGATGGTGGATCACATTCACTACAAAATTATGGAAATTAGATTACATAATAATAATGAAGAGAAATTAGCAGCAACAATGAGGCAGTGGGAAAAGGTTAAAAATCATATATTAATAGTAGTAAGCAATGCAAATGTAAAAAATAAAATTCAATCACTCTAGAAAGAATGAGCAATGTAACCCAGAGCTGAGGTAAATGAAAGATATAGAATTGAATATTCCCTGGTGGAGGGATATATGATTATTTTTGTTTGGTGATGGTACACACATTTATGTTTTGAATTTATGTTTTATCTTTTTGTTAAAAAAAATAAAAAATAAGAAAAATAAGAAAAAAAAATCAAGATAATTGAAGTGTTTTAATGGGACTGTCATGCTTGCACTTAGTGTGGTTACTGGCAGTAAGTATTGCTGTACTTCAGAAGGGTTTTTCTTTAATAACAATATTTAATCTAGTTAAATATATATACACATACACATAAATATAAATTTATCCAGATATACATTTATGTGTGTGAGAAAGTGTGAATAAATTATAACCATGTTTTGAACAGACTTTTCTAGACAAAAATATGTTTTCTCCAAAGAAGTCCCTTAGCCCTTCAGAAAATGTCACCCATATTACTAAATATTGAGTACTGAAGCAAAACTAAGTATGATGAAAGAGAAAGAATAGTCAAGGACAACTGAGTTACAAAATGACAGGTAAATCTGCAGAAAATAAATGACAGGCTTATGAACAGAGAAGGTCATTCTTGAAGGTTAATAGAAACTGTATACAACCACAATGTGCAGTTTGGATTTTTTTCTTTTTTTATGAATGTTTTATCTAAGCATAGAAATAGCCTCAAAGTGATATTATAAATATATCAGTAAAACATCTGTGATTGGTGATAGCAAGAGGGAAGTCAGCATGAATACATGAAGAAAGAATGTCCAAAGAATTATTCTTCTGTCAAGATAAAAGATAAAGGGAATGTTCATCATGCATTGGGACATTTAGCTGTAAATGTAGCTGTTATCCCATATTGCTATCAAGATGCTGAAATATTCCTGGGCAGTGCCAATCCTCTTCAAGCAACAATCCTACTTCATGGAAACAGAGATGATATTACAAGATGAAGGCTTTTCTTGAGCCTTCATGATTATGTAACAGCATTCTGAGGAAGGTCATTGGGGACAACTCTTAGTTTTTATGCTACTTTAGTAGAACATCTTCATCTCTTGCTGTCTAGTAACAGAAGGTGGGATTTGGAGTTCTGGGTATGCAAGCATGTTTTTAGACATATATTAGTAGCCTATAGTGGGAAAATGATGGGTCTAGAACCAGGGTCCATGAATTCTTAGTCACAAGTGATCCAGGAAAGAGCCATTCTTGGAGAATTCAGTGTGTCCTACTAACTCTGCATTGCAGCCCCTTGGGTTGTACCTGTACTTGGTCATTAGATTCTCAGATATACAGATTTTTGGCTGCTATTGAATGTCAGATTTGCCTGTAGTAAGACCTACCTATCCAAGACTTTAATGGAGAGGTTTCACTTGGCATATATTACCAAGATCTGGCTAGACATGGAAAAATGATGGATAGTTCCCCTCTCGGAAATCCATGTGCACTTTAGATGTGACACTAGGGAAGAGTTGAGTTTAACTCTCATCTGAACACATAGATCAATTTAGGTATGAAATTTATGCACTGCCAGAACTCATTCTGTCCTTAACATTTTTTCAATAATAGTACTAATAAAATTTATTCCCAACACCCTATATTCCATTTTATGTGGACAGGAAGCATTAAGTTGTAGAAAATTGATACATAGTAAATTAAACCAGTAGTAGCCCATCATCTGTGATTATATGTTTCAGAGATTACAACCTGTAGTTTACTCTAACCAGCTTCAGGGGTGAAATGCTACCGATTTGGACCAGTTTGGCAGAACAAGTAATGGACATGTGGCCTGGGTTGCAGAACTGGTAGTGACCGCTGGCTGCCATGCCTCCAAACTGGTCCCCCAGTTACCGCTTACTTGCCCTGCCCCACCCAGTCTTTACTATGTTGCTTGCTTACCTGTACCCCTGCACCCCTCGTCTGCCTGCCAGGTAAGCCTATGAAGTCATGGCCGACCTAACTGCTTCAATTCCCCACCATCCCAGCCTGCCTTTCTTACTCCACTCCCTGTAGCTCATGACCCCGACATGCTTGCCTGCCTTCCATGCAGCCTTCCTGGTGTCCTCATGGCCAGCTTGCAAAGGCAGACTAATGGAAGGCCATGTGGAAGACAGGCAAGCATGTTGGCCCATGGGGAGGAAAGCTAGCATAGTGTGGAGAGTGACAATTATCTATACCCTCTCTGGGCTTTGAACTTGAACTTCCTGTTACTGTGGCAAGAGCATGTATTCTATTGGTTCTATCTATCCCATGGGGCTATGCAGTAGTAATTACTGAGGTTGTCTGAGTTAAAGTTGGTTGAAATCTGGAGGGTGATGATGCAATGAACAGGCTTCCTGTGGGCAATTGTGTCTTAATGGCTTTGCCTTGGTTTGTATCTTGAATCTACCTTTGTTCCAAATATCCTCTTTTGAATGGATTACCAAATCTGCATTTTTAAAAGCTGGGCTCAGCTTAGTATCTGCTTGGCTGCAGGGAATTGTGGTTCTGAGTTGCTTTAGAAACATGTTTCTCCTTTAAGGGAAATATAATATTGTGCCTTTTTAATATTTCTTTAAATATTAAAATATTATTAAAATAGTGTGGGTGGGTGCTAACATTCTATAAAAGAAATAGTATGTATATGTTGAAAATGTGTATAAAATACAGAGATGTTTCCACAAGGGATGTACCCTGTTTTTTGCTCCATAAGACACACCTTTTTTTCCCTCTCAAAAGTGGGTGGAAATATCTGTATGTCTTATGGAATGAATATGGGCAACAAGTAGCAGCGGCGAATGGCGGCAGAGATTCCCACTGCCTGGAATAGCTGATTGATGGTATTCTGGGAGGTTGATCCAACTGCTGATCACCTGCTTGGACTTGAAGGCTCCAGCATTCCCCAGCAGAAGCAGCAGACACAGAGGAGGCAGGCTGTTTCCTGTTTGCTGCAAGGGTACTAGCCAGATGAATATCGGATGGATGCTGGGAGGCAGAGGCAGATTTTCTTTCTTGTTTTCTTCTTCTAAACCTAGGTGCATATTTAGTACTGTATAAGCAAAGTACGGATCTTTTTGAAGATTCTTTTTGATTGGAAAAAAGAACAGCAATTAAATATGTAAAGCAGCAATATTAGACATAGGCAAGAAAAATGTGCAATAATGTTCCAAATGCTAAGCTTCAGAAAGCTATCACAAAATATTCACCAAATCCCTGGCATTCCAACAAATACTCTGAGGGTCATGAAAATGTTACTACTATGTTTACTCTTTTTCTTTCTGCCTCTTTCTTCTATGGAGTCTTTTCCATAGAAGTGGGTCTTTGTTAATGTGTCCAAAGTTGTTTAATTTGGGCCTGATCATTTTTGTCTTGAATAATAGCTCTGGTTAGATTTGTTCAGTGATCCATCGTTTTGTTTTCTTAGCTGTCCAGGGTATTCTTAGGAATCTTCTCCAACACCAAAGTTGAAAGGAAATCAATATTCTTGCTATCCTGCTTCTTTATAGTTCAACTTTTGCTTCTGTAGAGTGTCACAGGAGAACCACTGTTTGCATGGTTTTCATCTTTGTGAATACAGACACATCACAACATTTAAATATATTTTCCTAGGCTTTCAGGTCTACTCACTGGAATTCTAGTCTGTGGTGTATTTCTAGACTGCTTGTTTACTGTTGATGGTTGATCCTCAAAGATAGAAGCTATCACCACTTTGACATTTCTTTGTCAGTTCTAAGGTTAATTAGTCTATGCATTATCATCTTTTTGGTCTTCTTTATATTTAATTTTCATCTCATTTCTTTCCTCATGATCTTGGACTTCTAGGACTGGTTAATTGAGAGACCACTAGTTTTCCAGCAATTTAATCTTGGAAGGTTGACATGCTCCAAGTCCCTTCCAACAATGCTTTGTCTCAAGATTCTAGGAGTATGCCTTTTTTTGAGCAGATAATGTACATGAGAACTGAATTTATAAAACATTCCATTGTTATTTCATTGAAACTATTTTAGCTGTACGTCTACCTCAAAAAAGGCATTATCATCACAAATCTATTGCCAATCAATCATTTAATAAATAAACATTCATTTATATTTTTTAAAGCTTTGATAAGGGGAAAGTAAGTTTACTGCTGCTTTAAGACAATTGACAATTTAAAGAAGGCTATACAAAAAGATACAAAGTGTACACAAAATTATATTTGCTGTCATAAAGTGGGCTTATGGACTTTTGTGATCCCAAATATGGTTGAGGCATCAGGCCTTCCTGCCAAATAATTTGAGACGTGCATCAAAAAAAGGGCGGTAAGAGAGGGTAATAATGAAATATAAGAATATAAGCAGTGCCACATTGGATTGGACCACTCACTCATCTAATCCAATACTTTGTTCTCATATTGGTCAACCAACCATACAGGGACGCCCATTTCTTACAGCAGAAGATAACAGATTAACAGAGTTTGAAGGGACCTTACAGGTAATCTAGTCCAACCCCTGCCCAAACAGGAGACCTTTACTTTTGGTTCTACCTAGGATCGAACTCCCAACCTCCTGATTGTGAGTTCCCTCTCTGGGCCAAGGTAATAGTCATTGATTCCCCGACTTCTATGAATCAGTCCAACATTATTTTTAAGTCATTGAAGCTGGTAAATGACATCACATCATGTGGCACATACCTCATGAGACAATAATCATAATTTGCATACTTGTGTCAGATGTTGGAAGGCAAATACAGTGGTACCACTACTTAAGAACTTAAGCAATTTTTCCCATAGGAATCAATGTAAAAGCAAATAATGTGTGCAAGCCCATTAGGAAAGAAATAAAAGCTCGGAATTTGGGTGGGAGGAGGTGGAGGAAGAAGAGGAGGAGGGCAGTCGCTGCTGAAGGAAAAGATGAGGTGAGGGGAATAAAAAAAATCCAAAACTTTAAGGCTTAAAAGAAAAAAAAAAGAGGGACTCTAAGGCGGCAAGGAGGAGCACACACCTCCCTCCACCAATGAAGATGTTCCGCCCCAGACGCCTGATGGACCCAGAGGGCTTTCAGACGGCACTTGGGGTTATTCCAGAGGCACTCGTCCACAGTTCGGCGGAGTCTCTCGCGGAGGCCTGGAACACGGCTGCAGCGGGGGCTCTTGACCGGATTGCGCCTTTGCGACCTCTCCGAGGCGTTAGACCCCGTAGAGCCCCATGGTTCAACGAGGAGCTCCGGGAGTTGAAACGCCAAAAGAGACATCTAGAGAAGCGATGGAGGAAGAGTAGGTCTGAATCCGATCGAACACTTGTAAGAGCTTTTATTAAGACTTACAAAGTGGCGCTCAAGGCGGCAAAATGCGCGTACCATGCCGCCTTGATTGCATCAGCGGAATCCCGCCCGGACGCTCTGTTTAGGGTGACCCGCTCCCTTCTTAATCAGGGGGGAGTTGGGGAGCCCTTGCAGAGTAGTGCCGAGGATTTTAACACGTTTTTCGCTGATAAAGTCGCTCGGATTCGGGCCGACCTCGACTCCAATTGTACAACAGAGTCGACTGACAACGAGTCAGTCGAGGTGACTGGGGCACGTACTTGTCCACCTGTCTGGGAAGAGTTTGATCTGGTGACACCTGATGAAGTGGACAAGGCCATTGGAGCTGTGAGTTCCGCCACCTGTTTACTGGATCCGTGTCCCTCCTGGTTGGTTTCGGCCAGCAGGGAGGTGACACGGAGCTGGGCCCAGGAGATTACCAACGCTTCCTTGGGGAGGGGAGTTTTTCCATCACTCTATAAAGAAGCGCTTGTGCGCCCCCTCCTCAAGAAGCCCTCCCTGGACCCAGCTGTCCTTAATAACTATCGTCCAGTCTCCAACCTTCCCTTTATGGGGAAGGTTGTTGAGAAGGTGGTGGCACTCCAGCTCCAGCGGTCCTTGGAAGAAGCCGATTATCTAGGTCCCCGGCAGTCGGGTTTCAGGCCCGGTTACAGCACGGAAACCGCTTTGGTCGCGTTGATGGATGATCTCTGGCGGGCCCAGGACAGGGGTTTATCCTCTGTCCTGGTGCTCCTTGACCTCTCAGCGGCTTTCGATACCATCGACCATGGTATCCTTCTGCACCGGCTGGAGGGGCTGGGGGTGGGAGGCACTGTTCTGCAGTGGTTCTCCTCCTACCTCTCTGGCCGGTCGCAGTCGGTGTTAGTGGGGGGTCAGAGGTCGACTCCTAGGTCTCTCCCTTGTGGGGTGCCTCAGGGGTCGGTCCTCTCCCCCCTGCTATTTAACATCTACATGAAACCGCTGGGCGAGATCATCCAAGGACATGGGGTGAGGTATCATCAATATGCAGATGATACCCAGCTTTACATCTCCACCCCATGCCCAGTCAACGAAGCGGTGGAAGTGATGTGCAGGTGCCTGGAGGCTGTCGGGGCCTGGATGGGTGTCAACAGCTCAACCCGGATAAGACGGAGTGGCTGTGGGTTTTGCCTCCCAAGGACAATTCCATCTGTCCGTCCATTACCCTGGGGGGGGAATCATTGACCCCCTCAGAGAGGGTCTGCAACTTGGGCGTCCTCCTCGATCCACAGCTCACATTAGAACAACATCTTTCAGCTGTGGCGAGGGGGGCGTTTGCCCAGGTTCGCCTGGTGCACCAGTTGCGGCCCTATCTGGACCGGGACTCATTGCTCACAGTCACTCATGCCCTCATCACCTCGAGGTTCGACTACTGTAATGCTCTCTACATGGGGCTACCTTTGAAAAGTGTTCGGAAACTTCAGATCGTGCAAAATGCAGCTGCGAGAGCAGTCATGGGCCTACCTAGATATGCCCATGTTTCACCATCACTCCGCAGTCTGCATTGGCTGCCGATCAATTTCCGGTCACAATTCAAAGTGTTGGTTATGACCTTTAAAGCCCTTCATGGCATCGGACCAGAATATCTCCGAGACCGCCTCCTGCCGCACGAATCCCAGCGACCGATTAGGTCCCACAGAGTGGGCCTTCTCCGGGTTCCGTCAACTAAACAATGTCGGTTGGCGGGCCCCAGGGGAAGAGCCTTCTCTGTGGCGGCACCGGCCCTCTGGAACCAACTCCCCCCGGAGATTAGGACTGCCCCTGCTCTTCCTGCCTTCCGTAAACTCCTTAAAACCCACCTTTGCCGTCAGGCATGGGGGAACTGAAACATCTCCCCCTGGGCACGTTTAATTTATGCATGGTATGTCTGTGTGTGTGTCTGTTAGCATATGGGGTCTTTAATATTTAAACATTTTAAACTTGTCTGATTACCCATGATTTGTTTCTACATGTTGTGAGCCGCCCCGAGTCTTCGGAGAGGGGCGGCATACAAATCTAAGTAATAAATAAATAAATAAATAAATTCACTCTGGACTGCCAAAGCCTCCTTAAGCGCCACCAAAAGGGTTCTCTGGCAGCCCAGAAAAGCCTGAGATGGCCGGGATTAAAGGGGGAATGGCAGGAAACTGCCCGGGCCTTCGTGCCACTCTCAAATTTCCTGGGAAATTTTTCTGGGCTCAAGTTCTTAAGTAGAAAATGGTTCTTGAGAAGAGACAAAAAAATCCTGAACACCCGGCTCTTATCTAGAAAAGTTCTTAAGTAGAGGCATTCTTAAGTAGAGGTACCACTGTATTTGTATGAAAATTACATAATTTTAGGGCCATGCATACTTCAGAAATCCATCATAAGGCATGTATGCTGAATTTTGAGAAGATGAGTTTCAACATGATAAATTCCTCGCCCATTTATATTAAGATCAAATTCCCACCTTCATTTGTTCTTGAGTCAATCTCTCTTATGGGCTTAGACCTAAAAACAGTTACATGAATATGTGTCACATCTGTGCTGAATGCAGTCCAATTTATAGTAATATAAAGAACCATTATACAGTATGCACTGTTGAGAAATTCAAAAGAGGCTTCTATTAACTAAAGCTCCTCCTCTGATAGTTTGGTAAGCTCCACTTATTTTGAGGTTTGTATTTTCAAGTGCAAGATAAGCCCAAGTATTCAAAAGCTACATCTGTTCAAAGCTTACAGATGGTCTTTTATATTATCTCCAGCTTCTGTATAATTACATGCGATGCTGCATTTCTTTTGGAGGTACTGCTGCTGTGTAGAGATACAGTATAATTGAACGTGAATCTGTGCATGTTCCATAGGGTTTTCCACAATGGTTATAATGAATTCTTCAGTCTGCACACTGGAACCTCCTGAGCAAAGATTAGATTTGCAAGCATTAGGCAATGATACTGATTCCTACAGTACTCCTGGCAAGATTGAGAAAAGAGGTTAGTTTCAATGGTCATGTTTTTTTAATGCAGACATCTCTTTCTCTTTACCTTATCCCATAGAAAAAAGAAAGCTCTCTAACATAAAAATATTTGACAATCGAATTATCAAACCCAAAAAAATTACATCAATGCTATTAAATTTGCTGGAGAGACGGAGTAACGACACGGACACAAGAGCTGGATTTAAATTGGGTCATTTTTATTAACATAAATTTGCATAATTTATTCAATACTTTGCATAAATTAGCATAATCAACTATGACCCGGAAATGGACCTGCAGGGTCAAACAACTACTTCAGGGGCGGAAATGACGTTATGCCAAAAAACATTCCTGGGCAACTCATGGGCGTATCTCGATGCAAGTCCAGGTGAGGGCCAGGCCGTCACCTGCGACCCTGCCATGCTGTGCATGAGGGGGGTCCCACCGGCTAACCGGAATCCGGTAATTAAAGGTGCAGGACCCAAAGACAGGTTCCCCCCAGCTGCTCAGGCAGAAACTCCCTCCATGAGCTTGCGGAGAACCTGTCAATCATCCCCAAAGATGCCCAAGGGAGAACGCGCGGTTGCTAAACCACCCCAGTTTTCCGCCCCTAACCTGCCACAGGAGTGGGGGTCAGATCTCTATCTTGGCCCCCCGACTCCCCCCTCTAGCTGCGCCAGCTCACGCAGAGACCGCTGCAGGTCCTGTAAGAAAATGGCGTTCCCCCGCTCAGACAGGTGAACGCCATCGTCCCGGTAAAGCCATGGCCGGTCTATTGTGATAAGGGGATGGGGCACTACCACTCCACCCAATTCCCTAACTGTTTTACCCATAGCCCTATTCACCCGTCGCCTAGCCCGGTGAATGGCCCTAAGGGAAGAGGCGTCCCTCCACACAAGCCTAGGTAATATTTCTGACCACACCACTTGCGTGGTGGGCCATACCTCACGAAGCCTTCGCAGGTCTTCGCGTGCCTGGATGATCAGCGCCAGGCCTCCCAGTATGCACAGGTCATTGCCACCTAAGTGCAATACCAGCCACCTGGGTGCGGCCACAGGACGCTGCCCACCCAGACCCCCTTGGGCACGACTCCAGGAGCTGCCCCCCATAGTGCCGGGCGCAGCCACAGAATGCTGACCGCCCAGCAACGTCGGTAGGAGACCCTCCCACCGCATACCTCTCCGGCCCATCCAGGTAACCTTGACTCACTGCCCCAGGGACAGATGGGTCCTGATGGCGCTCCTGGCTGCTGCGCGGCCAGCCCAGAAAATCATGCTGTGGCCACACAGCAGCGCCGTCGGTTTCGTGTTAGCCTGGGGACCTGCAAGAGAACACACACACAGAGAGGTTACCTAGCCTAAGCCCTGCCTAGGATCCTCAGCGGGCCTAACATAACCCAAATATGCTGCTGACCGCCAGCGGCCGATCTCCCGAATCCGATGGGCCGGGAAACCAGAAAGTGCCGCGCTAGTGGCGGCGCCGATACGGAACGAATGCGTTCCGTAACCGGAGGGATCCATGCCCACCTGGGCCATCGCCCTGGATACCAGCGCCCAAAATTGGAAACGGGTCAGAGGGGTGCCGTCCCAATGCCTAAACAGGTACCCCTGACCTGACCCCCGCAGACCACAATAAAGCTGTAGGGCGGCCACCGGACACACTGACTGGTCGGTGGCCGCACTAAGTTGGATGGTAACCCCTCTGTGCAGCTGATCCGTCTTAGACCGCCTTACTACAAGGGACACCCTCCCTTGTCTAAAGGCCAGATCAGCATACTGGAAGGCTCGGAGCGAAGTGTCAGCCTGAGATGAAGCCATGGCCTCACTGACCCGAAGGGCCCCAAAAAACATGACACAAGCCGCTGCCCTGAAAAGACGGGCCTCGTACAATGAGGAACACAGACTGTCAAAAACCACGTTGATTAAAGACAGCTGCTCCACCGTCAGAGCCTGACGAGTGTCACCAGGGGCCCCCGCTCACTCCCTAAGCCAGCCTTCCAGCATCTTCCGGATGCGAAAGTCACCCGAAAGATCTGCAAACCCCCCCGCCTTGGACAGAAAGGCGAGGCCGGCTAACCGGGACCGGATCGTCCTAACTGACAGGCCACGCTGCCTAAGTTGGACGCAAAACTCGGCCAAATGCTCTACAGGGACAGGCCAACTAAGCTGGTAACCCCTGCCCTGCCTGAACTCCCCAAACTCCTTACCTGCACGCTGGTATGCCCTGAGGGTGCCGGGCGCTACAGACAAGGAGATTGCCCGGGATGCCTCGTCTCTCCACCACTCTGGATCCCCCCCCAGACTCCAGAGGTGGCTGGGGAACGCTTCTGGCAACTCTCGGGCCCACGGGGCCAGGGTCCGAAACCTGGACAACTGACCACGGGACAAGGCATCAGCAACCCCGTTATCTAACCCGGGGACATGCTTAGCCAAAAACAATGCGTTTAGAGACAAGGACCTGTGCACAAAATGGCGGACAAGCCGCATGACCCTGTCGCTCTTTGAGGACAGGGCATTCACCACATGGACAACCGCTAGGTTGTCACACCAAAAGTGCACGGTCTTGTCCCTAAACTGCTCCCCCCAAAGCTCTAAGGCCACTATTAAGGGGAAGAGCTCCAAGAACATCAGGTCCTTAACCAACGAAGAGGCACTCCATTCCGGAGGCCATGCCGACCAGCACCACTGGTCACCTAACACCACCCCGAAACTATAAGTCCCCGCGGCATCAGAGCAGAGCTGCAACTCAGCTTCCAAAAGAAGCTCGTGCCTCCAGAAAGACAAACCATTAAACCTAACCAAGAAATCCCGCCACACACCGAAGTCAGCCCTTACCCCAGCGCAAAGGCGGGTACGATGATGGGGCAAACGGAGCCCCTTCATCGCATCATACAACCTCCTGGAAAAAGCCCTACCAGGAACCACTACCCGACAGGCAAAATTAAGAATGCCTGCCAATTCCTGAAGCTGCCGTAGGGTCACCTTCCGGCAGCCCAGCACCTCATCAAGCTTCCGCTTAATCTTAACCAACTTCTCTAGGGGCAATCTGGAAGATTGCTCCTCTGAGTCCAATTCAATACCCAGAAAGGTAATCCTGGTGGCGGGGCCTTCGGTCTTCTCAGAGGCTAAAGGCACCCCCAATTGAGCACAAAGGGCTTCGAAGTCCCGCATCAGAGCAAAACATTGCTCAGAATGCGCAGGCCCCGCCAACAGGAAATCATCAAGGTAGTGAACGACAGTACCCAGACCACTTTGCCTCCTGAGCGCCCATTCCAAAAAGGTGCTAAAACTCTCGAAAAGAGAGCACAAGACAGAGCAACCCATGGGCAAGGCTCTGTCCACGTAATAACCCCCCTCGAAATGGAAGCCCAACAGCTCAAAGTCGTCTGGGTGTATGGGGAGGAGCCGGAATGCCGACTTAATGTTGCATTTACCCATAAGGGCTCCCACCCCACACTTCCTAACCATAGTCACGGCTGCGTCAAAGGACGCATACCGGACTGAACACAGCTCGTCAGGAATGAAATCATTCACTGACTCCCCTTTTGGAAAAGACAAATGGTGAATCAACCTAAATTCACCACTCGCCTTTTTGGGGACCACACCTAAGGGAGACACGCGAAGATTCGGGAAGGGCGGTTCCGGGAAAGGCCCGAGGACCCTGCCCTCGGCCACCTCCTTCCGAATCTTCTCCCTAACAATGTCTTCATGCCCAACAACCGACCTAAGGTTGTCAGACATGAAGGCCCTCCTAACACCCAGGTAAGGGATCCTAAATCCCTCCGAAAAACCTAGCAAGAGAGCGGCCGCTCTCGAGCGAGGGTGGTAGTCACCCAACCAACCCTCAAGCACCATTAAATTAATTGGGCTGGGCCCCTTTTCCCCCAGCAGGTGGGGGAGGCTTTGGGAGACCCGAGCCTTTCTTTTCAATCCCCTTCTTGGGGCGGGGGCACACGGCTGCGGAATGGTTCCCCCCACAACTCCCGCAGGCGTGACGAAACCTGCAAATGGGACGAAAACACGCCCCCTTTGCAGCGAACTCGTGACACACCAAAGAGGCCCCTTTTCCAACGGCACCCGCCACGGCCTCCTCTTCCATAAAGTGACCGCTATCGGTCCTATCGCAGCCCTCCTTCCCTGACATATGCGTGGCCTGGAACCACAGGTCCGGAACCACCATATCCCAAGGCAAGTAGGGGTCATGGGCAATACGCATCCTGAACCCCTTGTCGTAATGCCTCCATATGGTGCCCCCATATTCAAAATGGGCCCTCGCTATAAGGTCGATGTACTTCAGCAAGGCAGCGGCCCTACCCGGCTGCCTCTGAATTACCACCGACGCAAAGGTCAGAAAGGCGTACAGCCACGAGCTGAAGCACTTTGTGACCTTTGTTTTCTTAACCTTCTCCCCAGGGACCATCTCCTTGTCCTGCTTAGGGACCTCCCTGTTTAAAATGGAGAAAAGATCGACATACTCCCCCCGCCAGATTGCCTCCTTCACTGACGGGTGAAGATGGTACCCTAAAGGCATCGCGGGCAACCCACAAGGGATGGCCCCAGGCTTGATGCTGGCGAACGGGTCCCACACCGTGGTGGCCCCCGAGCCCAGCACACCAAGCCCCGGTGGATACATAAAAGGGACCGGTGGCATAATGGCCGGTGGAGGAGGGATCCAACCCCCCACCCCCGCCCCGGTTGGGACAGGTACCCCTGGCGCCCCCACTGGCAGAGCCGGCGGGGACCAGACCTGTCCACAGGTTCCTGCAGCAGTCCCCATAAAGCTGTTGCCGCTCCCCAATGCGGGGGGAATGAACCCGGGACCCTGCACGGGAAGGAGCGGTGATGTGCCTACATGTGGTGCAACCTCACCTGCCCCGTAAGGGGTAGAAGCCATCCACGGTGGGCCCATCCTTGTTGGGCCCTGGAACGATGACCACTGCCCCGACTGGGCCATCTGCACGGTGTGGGCCGTCTGCCCGGTGTGGGCCGTCTGCCCGGTGTGGGCCATCTGCGCGTTGTGGGCCACTTGCCCTTCTGGGGTTGACTCCTCTTCGGGGTCGGTGCCCCATGCTGCGGGGGCAGTCGAGGGAAGCCCCTCCAGGCCTGCACCCGACCGCCACCTCTCCAATTCATCAAGCCGCTCCAAGACCCTGGCCCAGGAGAGAGAAGGGGACATCTTGGGTTGAGGGACCGTGGGTATAAACCCCACCACCACCCCCGCCGGGATCCCCCCCGGGGGCCCCTCTGCCGCAGCCCGAGCCCGGGCAGACGGCCTGGCAGCCCTCCTAGGCCGCACCACTGGTTGGGTAGGGAGGGCCTGAGCTTGCCTCCTTTTAGGGGCCATTACCTGAACTTGGTTCTATTTTTAACAGAAGGAAGGAGAGAGGGCGTGACCAAACCCCCCAAAGGACCCTGCACCCCTTAGGCAAGGCCTGCCTTAAGCAGCAGGCCTCAGCAGTGCAGACCTCCCAGGAGGCGAATCCACCCCCCTCCCAATGGGCAGCAAGGCCCCCCACCAGGCCTTTATACCCAGGCCAAAGGCCCCCCGGTAACCACCGCGGGCCCGCGAGGCCACCAGAAGGCGGCACCCCCCACAACACCCAACCAGGCAATGGGGCTCCAAACCGGAGCGGAGCCCAGCCGATGCTGGCTCCGCTGTTACAAGCAAAAGGCTTTCCGCAGTCCTGCAGGCCACAAAATGGCGCCTCGCACGAGGTTGCCAACAAAATGGCCGCCACGAGCAGACTGATGAATGTCTGCTCAGCTCTGCAGTCCGGGCGAAAAGGGAGAGCCCCGGGCCTGCTCGCCCTTATACAGGGCGAGCAGGCCCCACCCGGACCAATCAGGAGCCTGGCCAATCAGGCCCTGATCTCCCGAGCGAAGTCTCGCATCGCGAGACTTCGCCCGGGATCCAAGATGGCGGCCGCCATGAGGGACCGTGTCTCCCGGTCCCTCCAGCAAAGCCTGCCTGCTGGGTAAGTCCGGCGCTGCCCATATATTAGAAAAGATGCCTTTTCCTGGAAAAACTGGCTTTCTCTTTGTAACAGACTTTGTTCTGTTGTAGTGAGTTGCTTTCCTATTTCATTTTATTCAAAGATTGGGATATAATACACGCTTTCCAAGACATAGCTAGTTCTTCTCTACGCTGCATACATTTTGAATACATGAACTTCAACTTTCTGGACACAGAAACATTTATCTTTGACCTTAATTGAAATGAAAGAAAATGTATTTAGATATGGAATTTTGCTTCTGACTACAATAATAATAATTTCAACACAGGAGGGAAGTTATCAGTTAAAGATGGTGGATTCAGGTATTATTGACCTGGTTGTCATTTGTGGCTTAGACTGTAATTCTATGAGCATGTGTTGGGGCATTCACAACTTCTGGAGGCAAGCTGTTCCACTGGTCAACCGTTCTGACTGTCAGAAAATTTCCTGACAGTCAGAACGATTGACCAGTGAAAAGGCTTGCCTCCAGAAGTTGTGAATGCCCAACACTGGAAGTTTTTAAGAAGATGTTGGGTAACAATCTGTCTGAAGTAGTATAGTGTTTCCTGCCTAAGCAGGGGGTTGGACTAGAAGACCTCCAAAGACTCTTCCAATTCTGTTGTTGTTGTTGTTGTTGTTGTTGTTGTTGTTGTTGTTGTTGTTGTTGTTGTTATTATTATGTGAGACTACTAAATAATACATTTTTGAGCAGAACATGAAGAGAGATGAACAGTTTTTACCCTCTAGTTGTGATGATACTGAATAGCTTGTTTCTACAAGTACAACCTGATTATCTTTATAGCAATCTTTCATCTATAAGCTGTGTGTGAAAATGTCCCCCTAATCTCAAACATTGTTTTTATTGTTGCTCCAGTTCACATGAAAACATTTTCCAATACATGAAAGACTTCATTTCCAGACAGCGATGCTGTATCCATGGTCTACCTGCTGTTTACTGATGTGAGAAATGTTGCTGAGGTTTTTATAAAATATAAGTTCCATTTATTCAGTAAATCTTCTTCTGAGAAAGAATTATCAGGGTTACAGAAATTAAATTACAGCAGCTGGATGTATTTGAGGAAGCATTGGATATGGCTAGAAATGAGAGCACAAAATTTAGTTTAAAGAGTCATGGACATCTGAGATGACTTTTGCTGCTGCTAGTGGTGCTACTGAGTTTTAGTAATGGTCTTATTATTTACCCTGGCAACATTTTAGAAGGAATCTAACTTCAATCCCTAACATATAGTTTACTTATTCATAATAAGTTCCATAAGTCATGTATAACTATTATGAAATCATATTCATTGAAACATGAAAAACTGAGAAGCTTTTTTTGTACACAGAGTGAAATCTTTATTGTATAACTGTTATGATAAATGAATATTTCAGGAAGCGATATTAGCAGAAATATGTGCGGGTATATGATACACAAACATGCTCAATATTATATCCATATCATATCATGATTTATTGACTGAAAAATAAAAACCATCCCATTGCTTTTGCTTGCCTTATCTTTGTGCTGCCTAGCTTACAGAATATATATATATCTCTCTATGTCTGTATTTATATCCTTGCAATTAGGTCCTTATTGTTCATCATTTATCTTAATCACTAATTGTCACATTCAGTAACAATAGAGAAATTGCTTCTGTCACCTGTCTTCCAAATCAGAATTCTAGGGGGGGAAATGTAGGCTACAATAGCAGCTTTGCTTTTATGTTGTGTCTGGTTCTTCTTGGCAGCAATAATATTTATCCACAGGGAAATGAATTGGTTATTTTGTGTTAGCCATCCTATCCCATAAAGAATTTGCTATCAGAATTTGTACAATGCTTCTCACTAGGGTTTGTTAAGAAAGAGTACTTAGATAAATACTATCTGGCAGCATTTGCCCAAGCTCTCAAGCTGGAACCTTTCACATCGCCTATCTTTTCCTATGAACTAGAACTATCAGGCATCAAATCTGAATATTTTTTTCATAATGAAAAAAATAGATGAGGAACGGGAGTGGGCAGGCATGATAAAGATGTACAAAATCTTTGAACTGAGGATGTTTCCCTAAAGAAATTTTGTGTCATTTGCATTTACTGGCATTTGGAGCCATCCAGGAAATCTCAGTGCTAAGAGATTCAAAAATGGAATCACTCCTCTATGCTGTGCAGTATTATAAATGTAGAATTTCTAACAATGGATCTAGCATTGGCTACAGTCTTGGAAGTTAATCTCATCTTTAAAAGGAGGTAAAATATATATCAAACCTCAGGGTTTGCCTTAGGGTGGTGTGTGTGTATGTGTACAAAGGTCCGATGCGGGGGGGGCTGTGGCCATGCTCTGGAGTTGCCCTGTTGAAGCTATGTGCCTGGAGGCAACCAGTGCAACGCAACAGGGACGCCTGATGCTTTGCACCCGGGACACCCAATGTTAAGCTGGGCTGTCAAGTGGAGCCAGACAAGCAATTTCTGGGCATGGCCTGTGCCCGCAGAGGATGGGGCCTGCCTATGTAATGCACTGAGAGGTGACTGCTCCCAGCGCTGAATATAATTCCGGATTGCATCTGTTTCGTGACTAGTGCTTTTTGGAGTTCATTCGTGTGCCTGAGTCTGGCTTATTAAAACCCAGTTATCACCTATCTACATGGTATTGGTGGTTGTTACTGCTGGGGTAGGTTCAGACAATTGGACAATTTGAGAATATATTTATGAAAAAACAGGTATGGTAATTGGTAGTTCCCAGATATAATGGCATACACTTTATACACCTGCCCTCCCAGGAAAACCAGACAGGAAACACAACTAGAAAATCTATTCTACGTTATTATAAAGCTGGAGTAAGAAAATCTTGAAAGTCTGAATATATGAACTTCCTGCTGCCAACTTTAACTACTGATATATCTTAATTTTCTTTCTTCCTTTTTGACCACTAACCCACTTGGGGCTCCTGCCTTGTTTATCTGATTGTTTTCTAGGCAGCTATCTCTTTATATCATTCCCCAAGGTAATCCACACTTTCAGTTACAGTATATTACTTCCAGTTAAGGAAATATTATATATTATGGTTACATATTATGCTGGGAAATAAGAGTAGGAGTGGTCAATTGCATACATCCCCCATTTATTGGTTCAGACTACATTTACTTTAGCCTTACCTGGCTTGTGGCCATCAATAGATTATGCTTGAAGATCTGAAATTCTGCGTGTCAGGACTGGAATGGGAGGGGAAGAATGTCCATTGAAGCTGCTACAAATGTTTGTTTATTTTTCTCCCCCCAATATTGACTGGTTTAACAAGAAGTTCCTATGCCTGGGAATATAAAAGAAATAGTTGTGTGAATGAACTTCAAGGTCTATAATTCAATACAGTGGTACCTCAAGATACGAACCCCTCGTCTTACGAACAACTCGTGATACGAACCCGGGGTTCAGAAAAATTTTGCCTCTTCTTACGAACTTTTTTCGAGTTACGAACCGGCGTTCGGAGACTGTTGGGAAGCCGCACGGCTGTTTTAAAAGGTGACAGCCGGGCGGCGGGGCTTCCCAGAAGCCTCCCGAACGCCGGTTCGTAACTCGAACAAAGTTCGTAAGAAGAGGCAAAAATTTTCTGAACCCCGGGTTCGGTTCGGGAGGTTGCTGGGAAGCCCCCCAGCCCGGCTGCGACCTTTTTAAACAGCCGCGCCGCTTCCCAGCTGTCTCCTGAAGCCAAACGCGGAAGTTCGCGTTTGGCGTTGGGCTTCAGGAGACAGCTGGGAAGCGGCGCGGCTGTTTTAAAAGATGGCAGCCGGCCTGGGGGGCTTTCCAGCACCCCCCGAACCCCCAACCCGGGTTCGGGGGGGTGCTGGAAAGCCCCCCAGGCCGGCTGCGACCTTTTAAAACAGCCGCGCCGCTTCCCAGCAGTCGCCGAAAGCCATTTTTTTGCGGGGGTTTTTTGGTTGCACGGATTAATTGACTTTACATTGTTTCCTATGGGAAACAATGTTTCGTCTTACGAACCTTTCGTCATACGAACCTCCTCCTTGCACCAATTAAGTTCGTATCATGAGGTATTACTGTATAAGCAAGATCATGTCTTAGATTTTAAAAGAGTAATATGTGTGTATTGTCTCTTATTATTTCTTAGTATATTAAACCACATATGGCCAAATTCAATGGAATACCAAAAAAATGTGGTTTATTTATTTTTTTAAAAATACATTTTCAAATCAATAACATGTTTGAGTATCTTCTTTGGAAGATTATATCTAGATGGCTCCATTGTTGGGATGAATATTCTCATTCTGTGTTTGCCTGGGGGTTGTATATTTTGTTTTTAATAATATTTACCTTTTAATATTGATTCTTATATGATCATTTTATATATGTTCTGTGTTATTAGATGACTTTATGATACTCAGTGTCACTTTTTTGTATATATAAAATAGTAATTTATGGCCTCCATACAAATAACAAGTACACCCATAAATTAAATTTTGTAATGTATCTACAACAGATGTTCCATTTTGAGATCAGAATATTGTCTGCAGAATAATACTGTTAATTTTATATGGTTATTATGTATTTCACCAATAATTAATTATTTAATACAATTGGATTTTTAATTTTTGATGGATGTGGACTTTCTTATTCTCTTTATGGATTAAGAAATGTATTTCAGGAGTATACTTTTGGGTTTAAAAACCAGATGTTAAGATTAGCTTTAGCTTCAGAATTTCAATATTTGCCAAGTCTCTTCTGCAGACACAAAATATCAGTCCCTGGCAGGATTTCTCTTTAAAGTATTTTATTTGTGGAGAGGGGCATGGCCAAGCACCACGGTGACACAGAGTTCCCCACACTCTACTGGGGAACCCCGATACTCATGTCACCTAGGGACCTGGTTCAATCAGAACCAGATCAGAACCATCCTATAGGAGTGGGGAAGGAGAGAGATACCATCAGGGAACTGGGAGGGAATGGCAACACCTACACCCCGCCCGGGTCCCAACAAAGAGCTCTTCAGCAGCAGCACTGGGAAAGGCTTGTAAAAGACGACCAAGCCACGCAGCCATGAACGGATGGATTGATTTGGTTTTTTAGAAGGTTGGAAGTTACCTGGAAAAAGGAAACTAAAGAAAAGTGCTGGAGAGAGGAGAAAGAACAAAAGTTAAGCAAAAGTTTTTTTAAAAAATTAAATAAGGAACAAGTAGCTATTCAGTAGCTGGAATCAGCCCAAAACAAACTGAGGAGTAAAGGAATAAAGATTAGTTTAAACCTGGGGGCAAGGGGAGGGCCCTTTTATACACAGCAGAACAGGAAAAAAACATTCAAAACAGTAAAAACTTCACTAAACTTTTTTTTAAAAAGGCAGAATTGATGGACTGATACCGACTAAACCAGATCTGTGACACCATTGTCCCATCACCAGAAAGTCACTAATGGTTCGGGTCATCTGGTCTGAACTGGAAGGCACCTACCCCAATATAGATGCTTTGTTGGAAAGTACATTTGAGTCCCCTAAAACTCCTCTCCCAAGTCACTCTAATAAAATTTTCATGATTAAGATTCCTATTGATTTAAATGATTATGAATGAACAGCTTGAAGCTGTTCCCTTTATAATAAATAATTCATAACTATTCAACAACTAAATATTATTCTTTTTCATTATAGACTGAAGTTTCTTGGGATTCTTTATTTCTTGCTGTGTTTTTCCATTTCTATTGCACTCCCTGCCTAAATAGCAAAAACAATAACACCATTTGTGTTTTCTTACAAGTGCAGGTGATGTATACTTGGCAATTATTATAAAACAGGGCAGCTGTTTTAAGAATACTTAATCTGATCTGCAAAATTATCAACAACTTTTCCTGGACTTTCTGAAAGTATTCACTATACTCGTAACCATATGTATGTGTGTGTGTATATATATGTATGTATGTATGTATGTATGTATGTATGTATGTATGTATGTATTTATTTATTTATTTATTAGATTTGTATGCCCCCCTCTCCGTAGACTTGTATGTATATACATACCCACACATAAACACACACACACATATATATATATATATATATACATACACACACACACACACACACCTGTTTTTCTAGTTTTGTATCTATAATGGTCAGCCTTTCAAGGTAACCCAAATCAAGGCTAGATTCCACAAACTCCACAACCACATTCCAAAAAAAATTTGGACCTCTACTTTTTTGACGTAGGCTATAAACAGGGGTGGGTTCCCACCAGTATATGAACACTGATAGTGGCCCACTGGTGATATAATTTTGGTGTGACTGTTCTGGTACTGTCTGTGTCAGTTCATGTGAACCACCATCTTTTGGGGAGAATTTTTGAATCTTCTGCTTTGAAGAAAAGTCTTCCCACCTGCACCCAGCTTAATACTGACCTTTATTTCTTAGTCTGAAGCACAGCTAAGCTGCTCCTCAGCTGTGTTTCGAATTCAAACATCCTTCTGAGCATGCACAGAAGTAAAATCATGCAAGGGGACGCATGCATGAAACATTGCGGTGTACACCAGTAAAGGCAACTGGAACCCACCCCTGCTATACTAACAGAATCTTGAAATCCTTACTGTGTTTTCCTTTCCTTTGTTTATTATTACCCATGTTTCCCCCCAAATAAGACTCTATTTTTTTGAACCCTGAAATATGCCTTATTGCCATGCACTCAAAAGTGATTGGCCTTATTATCAAGGGATGTCTTATTTGGAAGGGAAACAAGGTACATTTATATGCTGCTCGTGTTGATGTTCAAAATGACTCATTTCCTTCTATATTTCTGTGAATTACTGTGTAATCTTAACTTTTTCCGATCATTTTTTCTGAGTTTAAAGTGAGCTTTTATTTTTGTAACTGTTTCTGCATAGTCACCTCTGTGATTCTCTGCAATAACTCCTTTTTACAAACCTGTAATCCCTTCATTTGGGGTAGAGTTGGATGAAGCTGGATGGAGCTGAGCATTTACTGGTTGGATGCCCTGCCTGAGCATTTTTCTTTGCACTCTAGGAGAGAAATATCTGCTGCTACCTAGGATTGAACTCTCAATCTTCCAAGTGGGATGCAAGCATCTTCACCAGGAGTCTCTATGATATCTATGTCTATCTACAGAGACCTAAAAGAATGTAAATATTGTTGTTTGAAATATGGTTAGCTGGCAGTTTTTGGCTACAATGCATTACTTTTCTTTTTGGCTTTTTGGGGGGGCATTACTACTTTTTTGACTACAATGCATTACAGTCTAACTTACAATTTTGCTTTTTGCTTTATTTATTTTATTTTATTTATTTATTTTGTCAAGTACGTATTAGTAATATGCAAAGATATAACAATGTTTATATACATAAACATTGGAAGAAACATTAGGACAGGGGACGGAAGGCACTCTAGTGCACTTGTTTGCTTGCTTGCTTGCTTGCTTGTTTGTTTATTCAGGTTTTTTTATGGTGTCCTTCTCCTTAGACTCAGGTTGGCTTACAACATGTTAGCAATAGCACTTTTTAACAGATCCAGCATATTGCCCCCACAATCCAGGTCCTCATTTTACCCATCTCGGAAGGATGGAAGGCTGAGTCAACCCTGAACCTTATGAACTTATGCACACCCCTTACTGACCTCTTAGGAATCAGGAGAGGTCAACAGTAGATAGTCTAAGGGTAATATTTTGGGGGTTAGGTGATGATACTACAGTCAGGTAGCGAGTTCCATGCATTAACTACTTGGTTACTAAAATTGTATTTTCTGCAGTCGAGTTTAGAGTGGTTTCACTAATTTTGAAAAGAAGAATCGACTTAGTAACAGGAAAAGTTCAAATGGCTTTCCATAATAACTTATCCTTGATGTTTTAATACAATCTTTGGCAAGCAGTTAGAAAGCTTTTCCCTGGCCAGATTTAGCAAGAATTGACCATTCATTTTTTTTCATGCCCTAGCCATACCAAAGCTATCCAGCATTGTGTGTTTTATATATTTTGTTTTTACTTGTCCACTGCATTTTTTTAAAAAAAACAAAAAAACAGCAACTTGTCCTGAAGTACTGAATGAGCTCACTATCAAGAAGGTCTTGAACCTTGGCTTCTGTAGTTGCTGTCTGTAACTTAGCCTCTGGCATACATGATTGCACTTCTCTTAATTTCACTTTTAAATAATATGCCATATAGCAAGTTAATATTATCTTTGTAGGGAAGAAGGGGGATTGAGGTGGAAGGATGACACTTTTAATGGGATGTGTTATTGTCCTTGTATTTTATTTTATTGTGTAGGTATTATAGTTTAAATAACAGTAGCCAATTCATTTTCTTCTATATTCTTCTTCTTCGACACAGAGATAAGGGAAGAGGGGAAAAATAGCAATAGCATATACTGCTTCACAGTGCTTTACATCCCCTCTAAGTGGTTTACAGAGTCAGCATAATGTTCCCAACAATCTGGGTTCTCATTTGACCAACCTTGAAAGGATGGAAGACTGAATCAACCTCAGGAATCGAAGTGCCAAACTGATGGCAATCAGCAGTCAGCAGAATTAGCCTGCAATGTTCCATTCTAACTACTGCGCCACCATGGCTGATAATGTTTTTCCATTACCTTTCTCCTTCTGGACTGGAATTTAATATTTGTTGTGTTTGGGCTTGGGCCAGCCATTGCTCCTACAGATGGGAGAGATGTGGCACAAAGTGAGTGCGAAAGCCTGGCTGACAGCCAGGAAGATGTGGCAGACAGCCATGAGGATGAAGCCACTGGTTCAGAGGCTTTGGCAGACAGCACGCAGGACCCAGAAGACAGCCCAGGGGATTTGGCAGGCAGTCACTCAGACAGTCTATCTTCCTTGGATTCCTCTGCAGACCAGCTCATAGACATGCGTAGCCGAAGAGCCATGCAAAGGAGGGCTCAATTAAAGGATTATTATCGGTGATCAGAGTAGCACCTGGGCTGGGTGTGGTTCTTATACTGAGGGCTGGGTGTGGTTCCCTTAATGAGGGCTAAAGGTATAAAAGGAAACAGAGGCAAAAGGCAAACTGTGGCTGTTTATCTGTGTGACTTGGTGGTTCCTGCTCTGAAGTTTCTGTTCCATGCCTTTGGATTTCAACCCAGCCTTTTCAGGCACGTTGGAGGTGAAACCTCTGGGACTTGCTGTTTGCTCTCGAGTCTCCAAGATTCAAAGTACTCCTGAAACGTTTCTGCTCCATGCAGGTTGTCTTTGTTTGCTTTTTCCTGTGTTTTGTATTTGGGCTGATTTACGCCTTGCACTATCGTTTATTCCTGACAAGGACTGTTTTTGTTAACCCTTTTTTGTTTGTTTAATACAAGTTTGCTGATCAGAACAGCACGTGTGTGCTTGATTTCTTTTCCTTGGACTGTTACTAATTGCCTGAGCCCACTCAGGCAGAACAATATTCATGGTCAATGTTCTAATAAATTTCTGTATCAAACATAAATAACTAGACTGTGATATTCATTTTCCAATGGACCTGTATAAAATGTATAACGCATTGTGATACAACCTCTTCCCATTAGTCTCCTCAAGGAAATGCAGCTGGGGAAGGAAAACATTAATGTACAAACACATGTTTCTTGAGAAACAGAAATTTGCAGTATTTTGCTTTTATGATCTGTCATTTAAAACTTATGTAATATAGGTCTTACATATAGTTCTTACCCTGTCACCAAACCTATATTATGGTGTTAAATAAATAGGAATATATGTCTGGGGAGTGCAATTTGACTTTCAAGAATGGCTACTTAACCTGTGCAAAATTATTGAGGCTGCCCTTATGAGTACAGTTCTATGTGCATTTGTCTCCTTGTGAGCATGAACCTGGACATTAAAAATTATTCATTGATGGTTAAACTAACAGTGGAAATTTAATGCATCAAAGGTGTCATTCAATTAAATTGTCCTAGATAGTTGATATACCAATAAAATCCCTGATCTGTCAGTGTGACTTATCTTTACTCAGAGGCATTTGCGGCAATCACCTTCAGAGCAGTGCTTAATATCATCAAGAAAGCCCACAAACAATGACATCTACCTCCCCTTCCTGGCCTTGGTGTTGCAGCTTCTGTATGACCTGAAACCTGAATGGACAAATTTCTAACAGGGCTATATCTCCATCATTGCCCAACTCTCCACCCTTTGCTTAGTCACTGCTATATTGTAAATGGATGCAGTTGTGTTTCAACCAACTTGGCATCTTTTCATAGCACCTGGGGCCAGACTGCTGATAATGGAATATTGTATTGAGCTCATACAGGCTTGTGAATGCTGGTTGTTAAATTTTCTGAAAATTTCTGATTAAGACCAGAGCCTTGCCTGCCAATCAGGTGTTTGGTAGCATCTAGAGTGACCCATTAGTGGCAAGGGAACCAGCAAATGATTGTTGGTACACAGTTTTTAGCAGATCACTGGCTCCAAATCAGGATCAACTGAATTAGAAGAGTGACTTGCTAGAAAGGCTTCATCTCAGTTTAAACTCCATTGTGTCACCCCAGAGATTAATTCCAGTCCCCTTCTCATAACATTCTGGCAAGCTCCAATTCACCATTCAGTAGACCAGCATTAACTACCAGAAGCAGGCAAGACACTCCTATAGGCTTTGCATAGTCACCCAATAATTCATAGTATGTGATCTTTAAATCTTCTCATCCCTAAGGTAGTAAATTCTCATTCCTCTAAACTAGGATTGGTGAGGCAGGACCTCACCAGTCTTCTCAAGAAAGCAGAACTCTTGAAAGGAAAGCCATTCCAAAAGTCCATTTTTAGAAAATATGAATAGCAAGAAGATGTAGTCAGGAATTAAAGTTTCCTGCTCAGAACATTAGATCAAACCATTGCAAACAGACCCCCTCCAGTCTATCAGCAAGCCAATCCTAAGGTGTAAAAATTTTATGAGAAATGCAGGCCAAGAAGATGATACTGCTACTCTTCTCCGGAGAGGAGAGAAGCCAGATGACTCCAAAGGCACATTCCTTTCCTCCCCCTCCCAAGGTTCCAAAAGTTAAAGTAAGACAAAGCAAGGAATAGAAACAGAAACCCCATACAAAGATTCCCCCAAGCCTCCCCCTCCCACCAGAATGATAGCATCCCTATAGGAATTAATGGGACCTGACACACTAAATAATCCCTGTCTTGCCCTTCTGCCTCAACAAGGGTGGATGTATTTATTTTAGTTAGTTGGTTATTTATTTATTTATTTATTTATTTATTTTATTATTTTATTATTTAGATTTGTATGCCGCCCCTCTCCGAAGACTCGGGGCGGCTCACAACAAGATAGAACAAATCATAAATAATCCAAATAACTTTAAAATATTTAAAGATTTAAAAGAACCCCATATACTAACAGACACACACACAAGCATACCATGTATAAAATATACAAAATATAGTTAGTTAGTTAGTTAGTTAGTTAGTTAGTTAGTTAGTTAGTTAGTTAGATAGTTAGGTTATCAATTATAAGTATTAACATAATGTATAAACATATAAATGTTTATACTTATATTCTATTGCAAGCAGGGGAGTGGAGTATTCTCATGAAATACCTCTGGTCTTGCTCAATTGTATTAATGTCTATTATACAGTGTGGATTCCAGACAGATGACCTGCATTCTAGAACTGATCTTGCAAAGGTTTTGTATACCATGGTTTGTAGTACAATGTTAGCAGAGAAGAAGCTCCACAAAATTAGATTTACCACTGTTAATGCCTTTTTGATAATGCAGTTACAGTGAGCTCTGAGGCTTAGGTCTTTTGAAATGAGTACTTCTAGGTCCTTGACAGAGTGAGGGTTTTCTAAGGGGCCATATCAGCCTAGCTTTTATTTAGTGTTCTGATTTTTGTTGCCAATGTGTAAGACAGAACATTTGTAGGTTAAGATTTGAAGTTGCCAATTGTTCAATCATTCTCACACATAGGTCAGAAAGGTAGCTTTATAGGGCAACAGTATTGTCGGTGATGTTAAATAGTTTTATGTCATTAGCAAAGAGAATGTAGTTGCTTATAATGATCACAAAGATCATTTATGTAAATTAGAAAGAGTGTGTGCCCTAGAACACTGCCTTGGGGGACACCACTGTTAACTGGTGCAGGGTTTGAATAGGGCACTATTTAGTTTTCTTATCATTTTCCTTTCTATCCTCTTCAGGAATGAAGTAGAACATCTTTTGGTATAGATTGCTCAGAAAAGGATAAGCAAGCCACTAATAGTAGTTAATCATTGTTTCTTGGAGGAAGATAGAAGGAAGACTTGCTTCAAAGTCTAATACTAATAACAGAAAACTGATCAGACTTGCCTAGTATTCTTTCTTCTATTGCTTGAGGCAACTGCATGTCAAAAAGTTAGAGCCCTCGGGCACTGTTTATGTTTTTCATGCTTCCCTTCCTTCCTGTTGTAATAGGCAAAACATTTACAATTGCAATATTCAGTATAAATGAGTGAGGACAGGGTGAAAGTGAAAACACTAGCAAGCTCTTTTTATTCATCGATCACCGGAACATAGAAACTTTAATAAAACCACTTAGCTTTCGTTAGCGTGCTGCTAACTTCGTCAGAGTATTAAAAATGCCATGGGAGACAATCACCTTTATAAAGCATTATTCAGTCTGCTCATTGCCCGCGTCATAGGGCCACACCCGCGGGCAATGAGCAGACTGAATAATGCTTTATAAAGGTGATTGTCTCCCATGGCATTTTTAATACTCTGACGAAGTTAGCAGCACGCTAACGAAAGCTAAGTGGTTTTATTAAAGTTTCTATGTTCCGGTGATCGAGATGGCTGCTGCCTCATCATTCACACACGTACCTGGAACTCGCAACGGTTGCAGGTTCAAGTCCCAGTGGGTATGGCTAGCTGATGAGGCCAAAATAAGGCCGAAATAGATCTATCCTAGTCTCCCTTAATTTTCAAATTCAGCTTAAACATGTGACATATATATATATATATATATATATATATATATATATATATATTTATGAAAAAGACAGAAGTGTTAAAAATCCCATATCTTTTAAACATATTTCAGTCTACTATCTACTACAAATTTTAGTGTGAAATAATGACTTGGAGTTGAAGCAAGTTATTCTCTCATAAACATGCATGTGCTTTCAATTATCTCACTCCATTCAGAAGTAAATCCCATTAACACTTATGAGACATATACTGTACACTCCACAAGCCACCAGTTCCTGGTATTGGAACTTTCACTAACTTGTCTTATAATAAATGTGTGTTTTGCATTAGCCATTTTCTTCATAGCAGCCATTTCATAAAGCAGAATGCATTTGAGACAACATCCATAAAAGCTTATCGAGATTCTTATCAATAATGAGAGATTGCTTCCTGTTACATTTTGAAAGTTGGAAGACCAACAACAGTTGCTTTGAGATATTCAAGTGAAGTCATTCCTTACAGTGTGGATGGCACACACATTTCTTTGGTTTGCAGCTGCTTCAGGTAAGCCTCGAAAAAGTCTGCACAATCTGCTTACCCAGGAAAGGAAAAGAGGGTAAATGTGTACCCCACAAGCAGCAATATATCTTTTGCACCACCTGAAGCTATCAGAAGAAAAGTGTATGTCTTCCAGCTAGACATGTGTTAATGGCATGTGGTTTCTCCAGAAAGAGGGAGGGAAATGTGGAAGTGGGGCGAGGGGGAGGATGAGAAATATTAAGGGAGACTTGGCCATAATGTTGCCGTATTTTGGCCATCTTCCTTTGCATTGGTTAAGTTTTAGAAAGTAATGGATTAAAAAGAGGAGAGGGACATTCTGAAATGTGTTCAGTTTGAAGCTGGCTTGGTCATGATGCAAAATGGCTCAGGATTCATGTCTTTATAAGCAGTTACTGGTATTAGAAGGAGATTATCACAGAGAAGGGGTAAATAAATATGCAAAGAATCAAGCTCAAGAAAAACAGTCTAATATGCAGTTCCTAATGAACAATTAGCATAATTTTTAAGAATTAGTTGCACTAGTTTTGAAAAGCCAAATGTAAGAATATTACTATGTAAAATAGGCTTTGGCTGGGTCAAAGATGAAAACATTTCCCCTGTGTCACTCACTGAAGTTGCAAAATCAGTTCACATATACTTGGGAACTGGATAGCTTCTTCCTATTTTATTCTCAGATGCTTTTGAATCTTGTCTACCTTCAAAGTGATCCAAATAATATAATTTATGCTGAGGTTACTGAAAGTATTACATACTTGTGGAGGAAACTTTTCCTGTATTTGAAACTGTAATGGAGAAATGGTATTTTTTTAAAAAAAAAATTCAATAGTTTCTTCAAATCCAATTATCATCTAAGGCTTAGATTTAGAGTAACAGGCAATTGTTTATGCAAAGAGACTATACTTTTAAAGCACTGAACTGATTTTCATACAGTGAAAACCATTGTGTGTTGCTTTGGGTAAGGCTTAAAGCAGCAATATTCTTTTGAATATATTATGTGTTGGAGGCTTATTATTTTTTTAGTAGCTTTCAGATCTTGGAGTCCATGCAATTTCATGGCTAGCTTTGTTGAATGTTAGAAATGGAAATGGATCTAAATGTTATATATGCTACATAAAACCACACATTTTGTTTTCTTTCACTACAGTTAATGTGCCAGTAACAAACAAAAACATTTACATATACATCTTTATACAATACTTAAGGGATAAGGCTAGCTGACTTTTTTCATTATATTCATTCTATTGTTATGTCATCTCCCTATGTTACAGCAACTGGAGAGTTAGTTACATTTTACACTTATCTTTAAGACATTACAGCCCCCCCCCCATTGCACTGCTGACATTAGCATATTTGTCAAGGCCATTGTTGGAAGTGTTAATCCAATAGCAGTAACTTGTCAACAGAGGCAAGAGGCAGTAGTATGTAGATAAAATTAAGAATGTTCTTTGGTTTCCTTTTTGCCTAAATCTCAGGTCACTTTCATCTGCTTTTCTTTCCAAGTACATAGGCACAAAACACATATACTCTGACTCTTTTTCTGGTAGAATGTGTTCTGCCGGGCTCTCTGATAGGAGCCTCCTGAAAATTCAAGGGTACAAATTTCAGACACACACACACACGCTTGAAAATTAAAAACAATGTTCTTTATCACAAAATTCAAAATAAACAAAGCACTCTTTGTATTGCAAAGAGCACTCTTCCCAAAACAACCGGATAGTCTGTAGTTTCCCTTAAGCAGTCATTAAGTACTTAGCTAGCAGCTGTGAAGAAACTTCACACCCCTTCTTCTTCCAATGAAGTGAGACACACACACACACATTGCTCTGCTTTGGTTTCAAAGGCGTGAAAAAGCAACAAAGTCCAGCAACACAAGATTCCTGACAAACTCCGATCAGATATTCTTCCACAACGGCAGCAGCCCTAATTACTGGAGCCCCACCCAAACACAGGTGGCCTCCCTTATTTCCTGTAATATGTTCTTACTTGGTCTCTTCTACGCATAATTCTGTGCTTGCGTGGGTCCAAAATGTCATCATCTGAATCAATGGAAGATTGCCTGGGCTGTGTGCCAAGCCCTCCTCTGCTGAGTCACTCCCACCTTCTTCTTCATCCAAGAAAACTAAACTCTGAACGGATTCTGTCGGCAATAACACAGGCCTGTGACATGTTGAATTTTCCCCTGCATCCACCACCCCATTCCCTGGGGCAGGAGCTGGGCCAGAGCCAACCACAACAGAATGTAGTACATATGGGCATAGGCTTTGCTGGGTGTTGATGGGGGCGGAGAGAAGGAGGTCCTCTTTTATAGAATGCATAAAATTAATTTTAAAAGATGCAATAATTTAACTTCTTATGAAATAAGAAATCCTTTGAGAAAATATTTTCACATGCCAATCACTCTTGTTCTGTCATACAAACACATACAGAGATTCCTCTAAACATCAAAAAAAAGGAGGGTAAGAGAGGGTGATAATGAAATATAAGCAGTGCCACATTGGATTGGACCACTCGCTTATCTAATCCAGTACTTTGTTCTCACATTGGTCAACCAACTACACAGGAAAGCCAATTTCTTACAGAAAAAGATAACAGATTAACAGAGTTGGAAGGGACCTTACAGGCCATCTAGTCCAAACCCGAGCCCAAATGGGAGACCTTTAATTTTGCCTCTACCTAGGATCGAACTCACAACCTCCTGTTTGTGAGCTCCATCTCTGGGCCAAGATCTTCAGAGACAGGCACAATGCCACCAAGGTAATAGTCGTTGATTCCCCTTGACTTCTATGATTCAGTCCAACATTATTTTTAAGTCACCCAAGCTGGTAAGTTACATCACATCATGTGGCATATAATCATATTTTTCATACTTGTGTCAGATATTGGAAGACAAATACATAAAATGACATCAAGATGTCAGCCTACAGGTGTCATTTTAATGCAGTGTCAGTTTATTTTGGTCACTTTCTAGTAAGGAAAAAAAACCAGTAGAATTAAAATGAAAACAAAAACCAAAACCACTATCTACAGAAAGATTATTGAATTGGCATGAAGTGATCAGGCAGGACAGAAAGTACTTGGATATAACTATGAAACATTAAAATTCAGCTATCAACCACAGCTAATCTTCAATATTGTTTTTCAAATAGAGTTTTTTTTAACAAGGACATCAGCAACTAGATAACACCCTCCTCCAATAATCTTTTGATTTTCAACAACACCTCAAAGAATATAAAGTTTCTCCCCCAATTCAAATAAGTATCATTTTTAAATCTATCATTTCTGGCTACCTTAAAAATGAGACTTTTCCCTTCCAAATATTCATTCTGCAATATTGCTTAAATTAAAAAAAAACATTTTTTTTAATGGAGAACTATATGGCAGAAATCATTGGTGTATTGGTTTGATGTGCAAATTGGTTTAATTTGCATGAAGATGCATATCAAGATTTCCTGTCCAATTACTAATGAATTTTTCAAGTCGGTATCACAAACAAGTACTGTTGGCATTGTACAATAGTGTGGGGGAGACTTTAGTACTGATTTTTCTCCCATTAAGTGTTGTGGATAGCTCTGGCCCAGCTCCTGCCCCAAGGGCTGTGGATGCGGGGGAGACATCCACATGCTGCAGGCCTGTTTTGCCCCCGGTGGAATCTGCTGATGAAGGCTCCTCTGACCAAGAAGACATGAGTGACAGGGAGCAGGAGAGTGTGGCAGACAGCTCAGAAGGAGATCAATTATCTAGCTCTTCCTTGGATTCAGAACAAGAGTTAATGATACAGCCACGCATGCGGAGAGCGATGCATAGGCAACAACAACTGAGAGATTATTATCAAAGAAAATGAGGCCACCTGTGGTTGGGTGGGGCTGTGGTAATTAGTGAGGCTGCTATAAATAGCAGCCTGAGGGTTTGGCCATTGTGGAGGGTTATCTGATCATTGTGTTTCATGACTGCTTTACTGACTTTGACCTTTTGTGTGCTGATTTTTCCCCGCTTTGAAACTAAACCAGAGCAAAGTGTGTTTCACTTTGTGAAAGAAGGACTGTGAATTGCCTCACAGCTGCAAGCTAAGTAACACAGAACTGATAAGGGACTTGTACAAATTACCAGTTTGTTTGGAGACCAGTGCTCTTTGCTATACCAAAAGAGGGCTTGGTTTAAGTGAATTTTCATTATAAAGAACATTGTTTTGAATTTTCAAATGTGTGTGTGTCTGAAATTTGTACCTGTGAATTTTTGGGAGGAGTGTACCATAGAGCCCGACAGAACATTAAGCAAGTTATTATCTCTGAAAATCTATCCACTCCTTTCTATTAAAAAAACAAAAAAACAACAGTTATTTTCAACCTGTGTGCAGTATATTCCATGACCACTGCTCTATCTCTCAAAGCTTTTGTAGCAAACATTAAGAGTGCTGTAAAAGCCAAACATATAAAGGTAGGAAATTGCCAGGCAAACATGCATTGTAAAGATATATTATAAATAAACTACATACTGTAAATAAGTCTTGTGTGAAGTAGTGCTTAATAGGTTGGACTAAACCTCCGAACAAGTTTCAGTTCCCCATAGAAACATAGAAACATAGAAACATAGAAGACTGACGGCAGAAAAAGACCCCATGGTCCATCTAGTCTGCCCTTTTACTATTTCCTGTATTTTATCTTACAATGGATATATGTTTATCCCAGGCATGTTTAAATTCGGTTACTGTGGATTTACCAACCACGTCTGCTGGAAGTTTGTTCCAAGGATCTACTACTCTTTCCCCATTGAGGGGAATTGCTAAAGAGAACTGTTTTTTAAAAAAATGAGTGACTTTAACTGCTTAGAGGGAAGGTAGAATATATAATGAATAAAAAATTAAGCAGATAAATGAACTACAGTACTATTCATTTATTATAGCTTAATCCCTGATATAAGGGTTGTTTTCAAAAAATTGGGGATATACTTTATTTTTAAGCAAAAAATGTAATCTTAATACATACACTAGGTTTCATTTTTCTAACAGAAAATGAAATATCAGTATTTACTTCTACTTCTTTGTCCTTAGAGAAAAGATATGTAAAGCAGTCATTCAGGTTTATCCTTAAATTAGGATAGCTATAATTAAAAGTATGCGTTTTTTAAAGAGAAAAATTCATTTTGGGAGTTCCCCCCCCCCCAAAAGGATAGTTTGATTTGGAAGAAAAAAAATGAAAAATAAAGTGTTTTTTTCTCTGTGTGTCTTTTTCCTTCTTTCTCTGTATATATTTTATATATGCATGTGTGACCACACAAACAAAGCATGTATGCATAAAATGCTGTCTCTTATTTGTATTAAAGAGCAATTACAATACAATATAATTCATTTTATGCTTTGAATAATTATACTCGAGATCGGTTCCAAGCCCCTAGCTGTATTTCAGATATGAATTTTCCAGGTACATATATTGCGCTATATCAATCTGGTTATTGGTTTTTCATGACACATTGACTCAGAGTCACCTGACAGAAAAGGATAAAAAGGCTTAGCTAAAGTTCAACAATAACAAGTGGGAAGGTGGAGAGGGATAAAACTGATGAAATCAGCCTCATGATGCAGATTCTAATCCTTTTTGACATATGTCACCTATGTTGCTAATCACACACACACACAAACATCCCTTTTCAATGGAAATAGCAAGATCCTGTGGATACCACTTTATGAGAGTGTGACACCCCTCTCCCAGGTACGGATTGAACATGTAATTTTAAATATACTTACCAAAACTCAGCCAAATGACTCTATGTGAACTTTGGGATTATTACTGCTTTTCAGCAGTTTTAAGCACTAAGGAAGATCACCATGGATTTCTGGAGAGGTCACATATACTCAAAATACTACTTGGTGACTTTATATTTACTTTATATTTCAGTTATTTTTTTAGATCATGAGATCATGTTGCACATGTAGGCACATTCACACACACCCACACAGAGGGAGAGGAAGAGATATTTGACCCGGACCGAAAATTTTTCATTTTAGGTACTTATTTTTGGTCTTTTTGAAAGCTTTTTTCACTTGGAAACTAGTTTGAACATTTCTGCACACAATGAAATGAAAATTGAACTGAAAAAAATTGATGCTTATTGGTTTATTTTGGTCATAAAAGGCGGCCCCTATGCTTATACTCAAGTAGGCTATGGTCTTATATTGGAAAATAAACCGATAAGCATCATTTTTTTCAGTTCATTTATATTTTTCTTATGATCAGGAATGTTCAATTATGTATATCAAACCTTTTGGGGGGAAATCCCTTGGAGATTTGTAGCCTAAAAAAAATATAAACTGACACAAAATGCTCAAAAATGGGGGTGGGGGCCTTTTGATCAAAATAAACCAATAAGCATCAATGTTTTCAGTTCAATTTTCATATCATTGTGTGCAGAAATGTTCAAACTAGTTTACCAGCAAAAATGTTTTCAAAAAGACCAAATATAAGTACCTAAAAAAATATTTTTGGTCTGGATCCTATAAGACCCGAAACATTAAAAGTGTAAGTTTTTTCCCCAAAAAGATTTGCCCCTACCCCCCCCCCCCAAAATATTTTTATGATGATCAGCAATGTTAAATTTAGTAAATCAATGCCTAAGATGTTAAAAATATTTCAAATTTGGAGCCTAAAAAAAATTTAAATGGTTGCAAGCAGCCGGGGGGGGGGGCGGCTTATTTCTGATTAAAAAAACCAATAAGCATCATTTTTTTCAGTTCATTTATATTTTTCTTATGTTCAGAAATATTTTACAGGGGCTCAAACTTTGATTTCAGGTCTCTCAGACCCAAAAATAACAGCAGGGTTATTTTAGGCATGTCTATCCACTGCAAAATGAAGGCCTGTTCCACATACTCCTCTCTCTTTTATCAAATACTTGGCTCATCCTTTCAGTGAACAAGACAGAAAAACAATTTAAAAACAAAATACTGAAAAAATATGTTATGAGGAGCCCAATTTATTCAGAGCTAAATACTGGTATATTTGTTGAGAGATTGCATGGCATCCATTGAGATATGATACGAAGATCTGGAAATAGAAGCAAATATGATCAATTGTTTTGCAGTTGAGGGATACATGTTAATCAAGAATTGCCAAGTGTACATGCAGATATGCTCTGATATCATAGAACAAGTAAAGGGAAAATAATTTTATTGTTTAGGACTGATAAACCTATTCGGTTCTTCCTCTGAATTTGGGGGTGTAATTTTAAAAGCCTGTAAGTTGTACAACATGAATTATAAAGCTTCGTGGAAGTCAACAGCTGCCAAATTTTATACAAATGCACGGCCAGTGTTTTAAAGCGCCAGCCGAAATTGCCCCCGGAGCTGGGCGACTCTGCCGGAGCTCTGTACTTCTGGTTGCTAGCGAAACCGGATGTTCGGCTTCTGGCAGCACACCAGGCTGGTGCGCTGTCTCCTGGACCCTGGGGGGAGGTCCTAGGCTGCCCTATTTAAGGTCGGCTTGAAGTGGACCTCCTCCTTTCCACTTGGTCATCCTGAACACGAACACCCACCCGTCCTCCTCTATCATACAGTGTGCCTAGATGGGGTCGCTTCGGGGCTGAATAGGAATTTTTTGCGTCCTCTCTTACGGGTGCAGCCATTTTTCGCCTATTCTACACTGACGTTAAGGATGGACTGGTTAGGGGATGTGGCACAATGTAGATATACATTTGATCAATTCGGCTTCCCTTTCGTCACTGGGTTTGGCAGGTTAGGGGCAGAAATGGGCAGTAGGAGCAACTGCATGTTCTCCTTTTGGGCATCTTTTCAAAGATGATGGGCCGCCTCTCCCCAGGAACTATAGATTGGTGCAACTTCGGGGACTGGAGAGAGGATGCCCATGGGACTCACCGGATCCAATTTCTCTTGGGGATTGGAGGGTGAGCTCCTCCCACATGCTTATGGGTGTGGCTCGAATCCAGGTGAAGGTGGCTACCTTCACCTGGTTCAGCAAGGAATTATGCCCAATAATTGCCTAGGAATGTTTTGATAGGAATTTCCACCCCATTAGTTGTTGGCCTCTGCAGGTCCATTGTTTACACTGTTATAATGTTTGAGTTACGTTATTTAAATTGACATTATTTAAATTTATGCTAATTTAATAAAGTGACCCTATATTAAAACCCATCTACTGTGTCAGTGTCGTTACTCCGCTTCCGGGGCAAAATGGTACTGCTCTGATAGAGATTCCATTGAAATATATCTGATGTTGTCAATTCAATTATTCCCAAAGCTTCTCAAAATATTGCAAACTGCAATATTTTATACTGATTTACTTTTTTAAAGTGAGGATTTAATTTTAGATATCAGACATCAGGATCTCCAGAGCATTTGCTGCACCAAATACAGTATGAGCATAGGAATAAAGATTTTCTCTCTGATACGATTAGAAAGATAGAGCCTGCTTTTTGAGGAATTTTTAAAAGTAAATAAAAAATAAAAAAATGTTGAGAACATATTCTAAAAGATTTACCTGAGAATAGACATATTTGTTCCATTTTAGGCTCAGAAAGGAAGAGGAAGGGGAGTAGGTTTCACATCAAGCTGAGTATTTTAATTTTAGATGACTGGAGCAAATGTTATCAGCCAAGATTTTAAATTGCTCTACAAGCAAAAGGCAATTTTGGTCTGGTACTCAAAACTATATGTTAAAGTTGAACAGTTCACATTTCCCTTTTAGTTAGGAGAAAAATTTGTTCAAAATCTTTGAGAGCCACTTAATAAGTTTTAGTATTCTTAAAGTTAAAGGGTTTGCCTGTTAATTATCAACTAATGGTATTATTACTAAAATTGATCTTTGTGTCTTCTGGATTTTTAAAAACTTTCTGTTTGCACTTTATTATATACATATAAAAAAGAGAGAGACTAAATAGTTAGGCAGACAAACAGGTAGGCAGACAGGTGGATGATAGAATTGAAATGTAAATGCAAGTGGAGTTCAGCCATGTTTTTCAGAATCATTCAAGGACAGACTAGTTATATGAGCTGCCAAATCAAATTCAGTTTTTTCTTTTATTACAACTTTCCTGTCTACTTGCTATTCCTGAAAAGAACAAAAAAGTTTATTCTCAAGGTAAGGGAAAGCTGCCAAGTTTTCCTAGCATTTCCAAGAAAAAAGAATTTACAATACTTATAATAGAAATCTTACTTATGCGTACTGAAAAGTCTTACATTTATTCTATTTGAGACTGAAATTATAAAAAGCCATGTCATTGCCAGATTTTGCATAGTACATTATAGGACTGTTATATAAAATGCTCCATTCAGTATAATTCACATACTTTACATATATTTTACACTTGTCTATACTGTATTACATATTTCAAATGCTAAAAGCACTTCATACATATTATCTCAGTAACCATTTCATAAATATTACTTTAACAGTTTTTATTATAAACTTGTAATTTAGCCTAGTGTCCTTTCATAATAGGGATGTGAAATGGTTAAATTGGTATGGAAACATTCCAAAATTTTCAATCTACTGTAACTTACAAGGTGTAAATGTAGCAGGGCAGAATGCAGAAATATTTAGGATGAAAGTTACTTTCCTCCACCTTTTCCCTCCATCTCCTTCTTTTTTCTGTTCTTTGACATTCACAGAAGATTATGCAGTGGGGAACAAAAACCACACACCACACCATTATGGTGCAAATTAACTTTGAATCCATATAAATATGACTGAAAACAAATGAATATGCATTGCTTGCAGGAGAAAATGGATGAATAGGACACGGTATTCTGGAAACAGCTAACACAATCTCCCCAGTAATCAAAGTGCTGCAATGTGTTATAATCAAAATAAATCTTTTGGAAATCAGGAAACATTATTTAGCCATGTATACATTGTGCAAATATTTTTTGTAAGGATTTTCCACGTACATTTGGAAAAGTCACCAAAAGTATCTCGCTTTGAGAATGTGTGAAAATGCTCTTGATCAAAAAATTCCTTGTCTAATGTGACAGGCTGCTATGCTAATCTAAAAATGATGAGGTGGAGGTTTGTTCTCTGCCTTTGTGGGCTAGTTTCCAAACATTTTGTTACCAGGCTAGGTAACATCTTTAGCAGAGTTTAGGGGGTGTCTGTTTATAAGGGCCTCAGGTGTGAGTGTGTCAAATGAGGGTCTTCTGATGGACGAGTATGAGTCATCAGTGACCCATCACAACACCTGACTTGACATACAAATCTAATAAATAATAATAATAATAACATCCATACCTGAAGCCCTTATAAACAGAAGAACACTGTCATTCCCTAAACTCTATTGAAAGTTATCCAGTGTGGTAATGAAACATTTGAAAATCAACCTACAAGCTTAGAGAACAAACCTTCAGCCTCATCCTACACCCAAGCAGTGGTGGAATTCAAAAATCTTTTGCTACCAGTTTTGTGGGTATGGTGGTGGGCGTGGTATGACTTGGCAGGGAAAGGATATTGCAAAATCTCCATTCCTTCCCCACTCCAGGGGAAGGTTACTGCAAAATCCCCATTGCCTCCTCATCAGCTTGGACTCGGGAAGCAGAGAATTGATGGGGGCAGGGCCAGTCAGAGATGGTATTTACCAGTTCTCCAAACTACTCAAAATTTCTGCTACCAGTTCTCCAGAACCTGCTGAAACCCACCTCAACATCCAAGCTACTGATGTTCACTATTGTTGCTACATTCTCATTTTGGTGGAGGGGTCAGAATGAATGATGTTGGGTGATGGGAGCATGCATCATTGTGTATTTTCTTTTATGTAGTGTGTATTTGTTGTTATTAAAATAATAAAATTTATTTTTTTAAAAGATGTTCACCGCTGTTGCTATAAAAAGAGCTCCCTGGGAAAATGACATGCCATTTTTTGGAGTAACTATTTTCCAAGGATGATCTTTGGTCACCCACATCTTTGAAGTGCCAGAAGATATTTTTTCACTGTTTTTTCTTTTAAAAAAAATAATTTTATTAGATTATTTACATTAAAACAAGAACAAGAAAATGCAATACAAAAACTAACAAAGCAGGGGGAAAAACACATACCCGTATATACTCGAGTATAAGTCGCTCCGACTATAAGTCGAGGCGCCTACTTTTGCCACAAAAACTGGGAAAATTTATAAACCCCTGTATAAGTCGAGGGTGGAAATTGCAGCGGCTACTGGTAACTTATAAAAATGGAAACCAATAAAATTACATCAATTCAGGCATCAGTAGATTAAATATTTTAGAATATTTATTTCAAAGAAAGCCAGTAAACTAGCTCTGTAAGTTTAAAAGAGGGTAAACAGGTATATATCCCCCCAAGGCAGGTATAGGCAAAAAAAATGCAAGTACCTAGGTACTTACCTCAATCCCCTGCTCCTGCTGGTTTGGGTTAGGGTTAGGGTACTTGACCTCTCCTTGCCTCAAAGAGATACAATTGCCCTCTATATTTACTATTACTGAACATCCAAAATATACTTAATTCTATGTATATATGCCATATGTGTAAATAAATATTACACACAGGCACACAAAAATATACTGTACATTATCTACTATATAAACTGTATGTGTATATACAGAGAGAGAAAGAGAGAGAGCTCTTGTAAAATTATATATGGTACATTCAACCTCACTTACTGTAATAGGAAAAACAAACCCAGAGTCCACTTTCTGCCACACAGTTAACCATAACCAGAACATTACACATGTCTTCAGATGTATCGGTACTTCCCCAGCTTGCACATCACTGTTAGAGCTAGAAAATGTCATGGATTGAGTAAAATGTGGTGATTCTCACTTAACAATGCTTTTGCTTAACAACAAATTTTGAGCTCAATTGTGGTCATAGATCTCTGTCTGTCTGTCTGTCTGTCTTCCTTTCCTGTCTGTCTGTGCCCCCCTCCTCTCCCCTCCCCGGGTAAATTACAGAGTCAATACTGTATTGTTTTTTTATTTAAGGTTACAAAGCAAATGAAGAATCATTTTGAGTATTCTTTAAAATTTCTTCAGTGGGATCCATAGCTAATCTGGCAAAAGATTTTTCACCTGGCAAAACTTTATATTGTTGACATTAGGCACAAGCAGACAGATGTCTTAAAAGGCAAACAAACTGTCAAAAAAGTATGTTTTTAAAAAATATAATATTTTGGTTGTTGAATTAAATTCTGCCTTGGCAGCCCCTGCAGATGAGTGGCTGGCGAGGACCACGCATTCCCATCTTTGTGTCCGCTGGAGTTAAAGGAAAGTTTAGGGATCCCCGCCCCTTGGAGAAATGCCTCGGTGGTGACATTCTGAGCGTTTTTGCCTCCCCACTCCGAAAATCCCACTTCTCGGCAGCTTGCCGAGGCTGAGAGGAGAGTGATTTTAAAAGGTACTCTCAGCTTGGGGTTTTCTCCCCACTGAAATGTTTCTCTCGCCACTGACAAATTGTTCGCCCGCCGCCCTCAACACCCGCTTTGTCCTCGACCCGGCAGAAGAAAACCGCGTCCTTTCCTGTCGCTCTCTTCCTGAGAGGTGGGGGGGGGGTATTGAGAAGACAGAAGCAAGAATCCACCCCACCCCACACACACACACCGGCTTTTTTTCCCTCTAGCACGACCTTGGAGTGGTTGGCTGGCTCTTTTGCTTGCGGCTAGAGGGGGAAAAAGTTGGTAAAGTGGGTGGTGGTGGATTCTTGCTTCTATCTTCTTGCCACCCCCCCTCACTGGCTTAGGAACATCGTTGCCTCCCACAGCCACTTCCCCACGCGCTTCGGATGTTCCTGCCTCTCCTACAGCGAAGACAGGCGGCACCTTCCCGAAGCACTCAGCTAAGTGGCTGGGGGAACGGCTGGCCATTTGCCGCCTCTCTCCGCTGTAGGAGAGGCAGGCGCAACCAAAACAATGTTCCAAAGCAGTCTCCGGGAAGCAATCGAGGGAAAGGCAGTCATCTGCCTTTCCTTCAGCTCTAAAGAAGCGGCAACTGCCCTGCCTTCCCCCAGCCGGTTAACCGAGCGCTTCAAGTTAACCGGCTGGGGGAAGGCGGGGCATTTGCCTCCTCTTTCGAGCTGAAGGAAAAGCAGACGACTGCCTTTCCCTCAGTCACTTCCCGGAGACCGCTTTGGAACATCGCTTTGGGAGAGGGGGCAACTGCTCCCGGTTAAGAAGCAAGAATCCACCCCCTAGCCAAACGGCTTTTTTCCTGTTTAGCGCTCGAACGCTGCGCTAAACAGCAAAAAAGCCGTTTGGCTAGGCGGTGGATTCTCCCTTCTTAACCGGGCAGTTGCTGCTTCTTTCTGTTTAGCGCAGCATTCGAGCTCGAACGCTGCGCTAAAAAGCAAAAAAGCCATTTGGCTAGGGGGTGGATTCTCCCTTCTTAACCGGGCAGTTGCCGCTTCTTTCTGTTTAGCGCAGCGTTTGAGCGCTAAACAGCAAAAAAGCGGCAACTGCCCGGTTAAGAAGGGAGAATCCACCCCCTAGCCAAACGGCTTTTTTGCTGTTTAGCGCTAGAATGCTGCGCTAAACAGAAAAAAAGCCATTTGGCTAGGGGATGGATTCTCCCTTCTTAACCGGGCAGTTGCCGCTTCTTTCTGTTTAGTGCAGCGTTCGAGCGCTAAACAGCAAAAAAGCGGCAACTGCCCGGTTAAGAAGCGAGAATCCACCCCCTAGCCAAACGGCTTTTTTGCTGTTTAGCGCTCGAACGCTGCGCTAAACAGCAAAAAAGCCGTTTGGCTAGGGGGTGGATTCTCCCTTCTTAACCAGGCAGTTGCCGCTTCTTTCAAGCTGAAAGACGGCTGTCTTTCCCTAAACCGCTTGTGCCCTCTTGTGGTGACCTGTCAGTCACCCGAGTATAAGTCAAGGTCGGGTTTTTTTAGCCCATTTTTTGGGCTAAAAAACTCGACTTATACTCGAGTATATACGGTACATAGAAGAAAAAAATAAAAAAATTAAACAACGCACTAACAACTATACAATGTAACCCCTAGGGTTCTCTTACAGCAATTCAAATCAATAATTTACATTAATATGGTTTGTATAACTTACATTATTTCTCTACTATTCTTTTTCTCCCAGCAATATGTTTTCTTTACCACTCATTTACAACAGTTATAGTCTCATATTATATACAAAATGCCATTTCCATTAATAAGTTGAGTATTAACAATTCTATATATTTTATTTATTTATTATTATTATTTTCTTTTTTCCTCCTTTCCAACCAATTGTAAAACAAGTTCCAGAAACCTTTTTTTGTCACTTCACATTGTCATTATTTTAATGCTACTTTAATGTCATTGCATGCTATATTTAGTGTTTTCCTTAATACTCCTCTTGATTTTTCTTATATTGTGTGGTTTTTCTACGTGCACTTTTGTTTGTTTTTTGCATTATTTTATAATAGTTTTAACTAGTAATATTCTGTCAAAGAACCCTTATTACTGGATTCATAATGGTACAATAAATACTCAAACCTAAACATCTTGAGGAAATATACTCAACTACAAATAGCAAACCAGAAATGGAATTGTGTGAATTGTGTTTGGCCAATTGTAGGTGTGATGTCTGGTGAACAATGAAATAACCATGTTTAGCCTAACTGTGTGCTGAAATAAAAATACAGATATGCTCTGCAAACCCTGTTATAACATATTCCATTCATTTTTAAGCCACTTGTTTCCCCCCTTAGTGTTGTGATTCAGCCTGAGGCTCCTTAGGGACCGGCTGGAGCTCTGCCGGATCCATGCCCAGAGGAGGAGGACAGTGACCAGGAGGGGGAGGACCAGGCAGACGGGAGAGAGGAACGTCAGGAGGAGGAGGAGGGAGAGCAGCCTGAGACCCCCGGGGGGGGGCTCTCCCCAGCTAGTAGCCTGGATTCATTGGATGAAGACGCACAGGCTATAATAGACATGAGGCAGAGACGTGCAGCCCAAAGAAGGGGCCAATTAGAAAGATATTTCCATCCCTGAATTGGCAACAACTGGGAGTCCTGTGACCTTGCTTCGATTCTTGGCGTCTCTGATCTTGGCTTGTGGCCTAGAAGCCTGGAAGACTTGGGGGAAGCGTGGGTTTTATTATCTCCAGAGTTGTTTTTGCCAGCAAGAATCCTGTTTTATTGCCTGGCCTTCGTGAAACCTCTGTGAAACTGCATCGTGTTCCTGTCTGTAAGAACAGTTTTTGTTACCTGTGTTTGCTTTCCAGTATATAAACTGCCTTTGCTTTTTACCAGTGTGTCTGGATACTCTTTTTGGTTGGTGTTGGCATCTGGGGGGATCCAGACAGAACACTTAGGAGTTTGGTTTTTTTTTTTTAAAGGCAAGAATTAGATTATGGATTCAGTGTAGTCTATCCTTTCACAAATTTTTGAGATTCCAATCTAATGAAAGATTGAGGTATACAATTCTGGGTAAAAGCAGATGAGAAACAGTTCTTTTAAAAATGATTGCATGTACAACAACAGATCTGTGAATTTGTGATTACAAACTAGGTAAAAAATGGGGAGATATTTCATTCATCATCATTATTCTTCCATACTGGGTGTTGGACATAATCTAGTAAGCAAAATAGGATCTCAGCCCAACATCTTTCTAATAGAATATAATTATCTTTAAAAGATAAACCATACATATAGACATATACACAAATACCCAAATGTACAAGATTCAGAAATGAACCAATGAATGTGTAAAATCCAATGCAACTGTGCAATGAAAAATTTCTAAGCCATTTGTCCCGATTCAGGAAAATTTTCCCATTTAGCTTTTAGAGTTGAGTTGATGTATAATGGCAGGAGAAGAGTCAAGATAAAGGATATAACATTACAAGGTAATCAGCATCCTCTTTTCCTATGTTTTGTGCATATGGCACAAATAAAGTTATAGGGCTAAAATCACCATCATTGCAGCTACCATCTTTGATTTTTGAGCCCCCACTCAACAATGATCTATAATCTAAAATTAAACAATCAGTTAATTCAATTTAGATTATACCTGAGGAGCTATAAATGCAAAATATGTACATTGCTGTTAAGCCAACAGACATTTTCTATTCACATATGCTATGTACAAATCTCCATTGTAAGCGGAGGAATAAATCCCTTTGCTAATTGAGGTTTATCTCAAGATTCATTTGGCAGTAAGCTGTTCATATTCAGAAGGAGCTGATAAACTAAAATAGGTTGTTCTTTCATTGCTATTGCTAATTTAATTAAGGTCATGAAATGGGAAACAACCAGTGTGCTGTAATGTCTCTGTATGCCACTTTTCTATGACTAATAATTTAATAACTGAATGAGACTTCCCCCTCATCTATAAAAGCCTAGCAGACAAATTCAAGCTGGAAAAAGAAATCCTAAAATTTACCCTTATTAATGTTTCACAAAATATTCACGCTGCTAAATAATAGAGCCAAAATGCATATCAACATTATTTGTACTTTTAAAAAAAACACGGAATCATTCATTCAGTTAGCTTTAATGCAATATTGACAATCCTATAGATTAAATGGCAACAGATTTTTTTATGTAAGGGGAAAAAAGACACCATTTGTATGATCTTCAACTACCATTTGGGTTTAAAATTTCCAGAATTTTTAAAAAGGTTTCCTAGACAAATTAAAGCTGGTTCACCAAAACTTTGGCATACTGGGAATTACCAGACATGAGTAGCCACATCTTATTCTATGGGGTTTAAGCAATCTCTCATAAAATAAGCTCATGAACTTTAATAGTCAATTGCATACAGCTTTAGGAGCTATCCAACTCCAGATACCCAGTAATTTCAATAGAATATTTGTAGTTCATGGTTGAAATGAAAGGTTCTTGGTGCTCTATGAGCTTGGTTGTTTTCTTGCAGGCATTTCATTACCCAAATTAGGTAACAACCTTACTGCAGACACTAGCACTGATGATGTTACCTTGTTTGGATAATAAAACACCTGCAAAAAAACAACCAAATTCAGAGAGCACCAAGGACCTCTCATACAGTGATTCACAGGAAAGGAGAATGATACAATCCATTGTCAATGGTAAAGGAACCAGCCAGTCAAGAAATGCACTATAGACTGGCACTTAAAGCAGAACTGTCAAACACCTGGCCTGCGGGCTGGATGCATCATGCACTGGCCATACCCACGCCCAGTTTAGCCAAGGAGAAAAATTCCCGATATAGCATGACTCACACGATGCTTTGATGACAATGTGAGTTTGACATTCCTGACTTAGAGTAACAGTGAAGGCCTTGGAAAAGATATTCAAATGCTGGAATGTGTCTGTACCTGCAAAAATCAGAATATTGCAGACCATATTTTACTTGTGACACTCTAAGGAAGACAAAGTTGAACTTTGAAGAAGGTAGTATTGACACTTTTGAACACTGATGTGCAGTGAAGGGCTACCAAAATTTTTACTACCACACTGTTGGCGTGGCTTATGCAGGACACCCTTCATTTTCTTTCCAACATCTTTCAGTGCAAATTGGATGCTCTGGGGTGGAGCTCCATTTTTGCTACCCCACTGCGTCAACCCCCGTCCTGGTAGTAGCCCACCCCTGCTGATGTGGGAGAAGATTCTTGACGATTCTGCGGAGGCACTACCTTAGAGCAATAGCACCTAGACTTACAATGCTTTACAGCCCTCTCTAAGCGGTTTACAGAATCAGCATATTTCTCCCAATATTTTAACCACCTAGGAAAGATGGAAGGCTGAGTCAATCTTGAATCTGGCAAGATTTGAACTGCCAAATTGCAGGCAGTCGGCAAAAATAGCCTGCAGTACTGTACAGTGATCCCCCGCTCGTTGCGAGGGTTCCGTTCCAGGACCCCCCGCAACGAGCGGGTTTTCGCGAAGTAGCGCTGCGGAAGTAAAAACACCATCTGCGCATGTGCAGATGATGTTTTTAACTTCCGCAGCGCTAGCGAGGAGCCGAAGATTGGGGGCGGCGGGGCTGTTTTAAAACGTCGCCGCCGACATGGGGGGCTCGCTAGCACCCCCCCGAACCCCCAACCCAGGTTTGGGGGGTGCTAGCGAGCCCCCCATGTCGGCGGGGACCTTTTAAAACACCCGCGCGGCTTTCCAATGAGTCCCGAAGACACGTCTTCGGGACTCATTGGAAAGCTCCGATCGTTTTAAAACAGTTGCGCCGTTCTCCGCTGACTCCTAAAGCGGGGTGCGAAATGACTTGGAGGAATGGGAAGCTGAAACCGGCCGATTTGGACTTCCCATTCCTCCAAGTCACTTCGCCGCTCGTGTCCTGGCTAAACCGGGCAGCAGGAGACAGGCTTTGAGTTTTGGCTGCGGGGCGAGGGAGTTAGGAAAGTCCTACTTCTCCCCCCGCAGCCAAAAACTCAAAGTCTGTCTCCTGCTGCCCGGTTTAGCCAGGACACGAGCGGCGAAATGACTTGGAGGAATGTGAAGCTGAAACCGGCCGGTTTCAGCTTCACATTCCTCCAAGTCATTTCGCACCCCGCTTTAGGGCGACAGGCGGTGGGCTGGGAGCCGCAGATGAAAGGAGCTCGGGCATTGTTCTCCGGACCCCGCCCGCTCAGCCCCGCGGCGGCCCTTTCCCTCTCCAGGCTGCGGGCGGGGTCCGGAGAACAATGCCCGAGCTCCTTTCGCCTGCGGCTCCCAGCCCACCGCCTGTCGCCCGGTTTAGCCAGGACACGAGCGGCGAAATGACTTGGAGGAATGTGAAGCTGAAACCGGCCGGTTTCAGCTTCACATTCCTCCAAGTCATTTCGCACCCCGCTTTAGGGCGACAGGCGGTGGGCTGGGCGCCGAGAACGAACGGCAAGGAACGGCTTTTCCACGCTGTTCATTCTCGCCGCTTTCGAGCTGAGTCCGGGAGCAAATTCGCTCCCGGACTCAGCTCGAAAGCGGCGAGAATGAACGGCAAGGAACGGCTTTTCCACGCCGTTCATTCTCGCCGCTTTCGAGCTGAGTCCGGGAGCAAATTCGCTCCCGGACTCAGCTCGAAAGCGGCGAGAATGAACGGCAAGGAACGGCTTTTCCACGCCGTTCATTCTCGCCGCTTTCGAGCTGAGTCCGGGAGCAAATTCGCTCCCGGACTCAGCTCGAAAGCGGCGAGAAGGAACGGCAAGGAACGGCTTTTCCACGCCGTTCATTCTCGCCGCTTTCGAGCTGAGTCCGGGAGCAAATTCGCTCCCGGACTCAGCTCGAAAGCGCCGAGAACGAACGGCAAGGAACGGCTTTTCCACGCCGTTCATTCTCGCCGCTTTCGAGCTGAGTCCGGGAGCAAATTCGCTCCCGGACTCAGCTCGAAAGCGGTGAGAACGAACGGCAAGGAACGGCTTTTCCACGCCGTTCATTCTCGCCGCTTTCGAGCTGAGTCCGGGAGCAAATTCGCTCCCGGACTCAGCTCGAAAGCGCCGAGAACGAACGGCAAGGAACGGCTTTTCCACGCCGTTCATTCTCGCCGCTTTCGAGCTGAGTCTGGGAGCAAATTCGCTCCCGGACTCAGCTTGAAAGCGCCGAGAACGAACGGCAAGGAACGGCTTTTCCACGCCGTTCATTCTCACCGCTTTCGAGCTGAGTCCGGGAGCAAATTCGCTCCCGGACTCAGCTCGAAAGCGGCGAGAACGAACGGCAAGGAACGGCTTTTCCACACCGTTCATTCTCGCCGCTTTCGAGCTGAGTCCGGGAGCAAATTCGCTCCCGGACTCAGCTCGAAAGCGGCGAGAATGAACGGCAAGGAACGGCTTTTCCACGCCGTTCATTCTCGCCGCTTTCGAGCTGAGTCCGGGAGCAAATTCGCTCCCGGACTCAGCTCGAAAGCGGCGAGAATGAACGGCGTGGGCGGGCGAAGGGCGGGCGGCAGCGAGGAGTTTGCGTGGGCGGTGGGGAAACTCCTCGCTGACGCCAGCAAGAGGGGGAAGACTCAGGGAAGCCGCCCAGCAGCTGATCTCCCGGTTGCCATCTACGCATGCGTGCCCACGGGCACGCATGCGTAGATGGTATTTTGACTTCCGGGTTGAAAAATAGCGAAGTACCCTGTTCGCAATGGTTGGGGACGCAATAAACGGGGGATCACTGTACTGTAATCACTGCACCACCACCGGTCATTATGGTTTGATCATTATGATCCTGATGATTCCAAAAAAGATGAAACTGCTAATATTGTATCTCCTGGGGGGTGGGGGCGCTATGTAACTGAAAATACCATAGTTTGTGAAAACTAGAGAAATTTCCCCTCATTCTCTGAATGAATGGGGTGGAGGGATTTGGGTGGAAGCAATTTAAAGTCCTGCACATACTGACATGACATAATGTAACATCTGTATCCCTATCCTTTGAGAACATAAGTAGAAGTGGACCTAGGGCTGGAACAAACCTAATAATGCAATGTCATCCAGAGACATGTTGCTGCCTGTGACAATTCTAATAGAAACCTGCTCCTTGGTGAACTATGACTGACAGTGATTTTTTTTCTTTGCCTTTCAACCTTTCCAACCTTCATTTATAAATTATTCCCATTGCCCAACATGCCATTACTGGAAGCAAATCGTGTTATCTTGTGTAAGACAAGCCAACTCCTAATGTAGTTGAGCTGCCTAGTTCAGTGCCTTTCCTTTTAACAACTGGCAGAAGGTGTGGCTTTTATTCAATTAGGTCTCATTTGCAGTGATCTCTGTTGAAAAAGCAGTTGCAAATGCCTCCTGTAGTTTATGAGCCCTTTCTTGCTTCTCAGAAGGCATTACTTAATTTATTAGATAACCATGCTACCAAGGGTTTCTGTCCACCAACTGTCACTTTTGAGACCTTTTAACTATCTACTCCAGCAGCTCCATTGACATAATTTTCATCATTCCCTAATTGTCCATGACTCCTTCCCTTCTTTTTCTCCATTAAAGTTAGAATGATAAAAGCAGTCCGGCAGCGTAAGCTTTCAGAATCATCAGTAATTGAATCTTCTTTCCCACTTCTGCTTTTCAAATGAATTTAGGCACTTGAAAGCGGAGTCCTGTTATTCTCAGAACCTCTGTTTCAATGTTCCCTCTATTTTTTTTCAGTATAGACAAGTATAGCATAGAGCACCTGAATTTTTCAGATGAGAGGCTCATGGGTTCTTTGGAAACAAGGAGTAAGATTTGTTTGCTGCATGAGTTACTGTATTTATGAAAAATAAAGGTGAGATAAAGTGATTACAAAATATAATACTATCAAATAAAACCCCTTAAGCAAGAGGTCTTTCTCAATTTTTTGTCTTTTTTGTCTTTATTTCAGAATCTAATGGCATTTGTCTTCTTGTAAGACTAATTTTAGGTTTCCCCCTTTAAAGGTAATTGGTGAGAAGACACAGGAGTACATGATGGGGGGAAATAAAACTTTCCCCCCCTTGCAGATCTCTTCGAACAACTCCCATGTTCCTCTGCTGGCATCGTTGTACTTTTTTTAAATTATTCATTTGTCCAATACACAAATACATAGGAAGAAAAGGAAAGACAATTGGACAGGGGACGAAAGGCACACCAGTGCACTTATGTACGCCCCTTCCTGGCCTCTTAGGAACCTGGAGAGGTCAATTGTGGAGAGTCTAAGGGAGAAATGTTGGGGGTTAAGGGGTTATTGAGTCCGGTAATGAGTTCCACGCTTCGATAACTCGATTGTTGAAATCATATTTTTTACAGTCAAGTTTGGAGCGGTTCGTATTAAGTTTGAATCTGTTGCGTGCTCTTGTGTTGTTGCGGTTGAAGCTGAAGTAGTCATTGACCGGTAGGACGTTGCAGCATATGATCTTGTGAGCAATACTCAAATCGTGTTTTAAGCGCCGTAGTTCTAGAGATATAAATTAAGCACAAATGTGGTAACCAGAATTTTTAATGACCGAATTACAATCATGCTTCATACTTACTTTCACAAAAGCAAAAAGAAAGGTTAACCCTTTACTAACTAGCCAATATATAGTTGAGTTTATGCAGTCAAACCAAAGTGAATGTTTGGCCCACTGAAATATCTGCAGCTGTGATTTCTTGTACTCCCTCTCTCCCAAGAATAACTTCACTGTCCTCAACAGAACTTTCCCCCGGCAGATATACTCGGACTCTTCAAATTCCTGTTTACATAGCTCACATTAGATGGAAACTTTAGCAACTGTAATCCAGAGGCTTTGAGAGGAACAGAGTTGGCAGAGGATTCTGGAGGCAAATTGGAATAAAAGGAATGATGAAAACTGAAGGGGAAATCCATTTGGCTTTGACTCGCCGAGAGCTCACTGTAGTTTCTGCCCAATCCGTTCCCTCTATTACAAAGCGAGGAAGCTTTTTCCATCCACCCGCATTCTTGAGCCCAAAAGGCGAGCTTTTCTCCCCACCACACACCTCCCCTGCAGCCAATGGCTCTTCTTGGTTAGGTTTTCACTTCCCCTGTTTTTAAGTCCTTAAAAGTAGGTGACTGCATTCTCAGATAGGCTAACTCTGGACTGTGGGCATGCTTTACTTTTCCCCAGCCATCATGACTGTGTGGCAGTTCAAAAGTGCTGTGCAACAGTGTGTTGTGTGTGTGGCCGCACAGCTTAGAGGGAACAGTGCTGTATTCTAAACAAGAGGAATGTAGCTGTGAGCAATTCAGTGCCATGATGAAGTGGTGTGAGACTAGGGGTGGGGATGGGGGTTGAGGATAGTGGATATGGAGGAATGCGTGGAAAAGAATAAAGTTTATTCACTCACTTTTCACATTATAATCTTAAACTGAGCAATCAAAAGTTACATGCAGGTACAGGTAGTCCTCCTTTAGTGACTGGCTTGTTTAGAAACTGTTCCAGCAGTGGGTTGCTCCTGGTTCAGCCTGGTTCTGCGAGTTGGTAGTGGTGGTGGCAGAAGTCTCCACCCACCCACCCAAGACACTTCTGCGCATGCGCAGCATTGCACAAGTGCAAACTGGTAGCAATGGGATTTAGAACCCACTACTGAACTGTTCTTAGTTACACTGGTGATAAAAAGTAACTGTACAACCAATCCTCACATTTATAATTGCCACAAGTTTGTAAAGCAAAGAAAAGCTGAAGTAAGTTCATAAGCATAGTCATGGTTTCAGTTAATGAGCAAGTTACTGGCTCCAATTGTGGTCACTAGACAAGGACTACCTGTAATGTAGATCTGTAACACCAAATAGGCAAGTCAACCATACATTTTAGTTTGTTGATGCTCAACAATCCTTCAAATTGTCCGAATTTCACAGGCATAAATTCAGATCTTTATTGAATCCTAGCAACTATGATAGTGGCAGGGTAGTGAATCTTCAACATTTTATAATTGGCTGTTGTTTAAGTACTGTGCAAGCAGAGCTTGGAATTCAAAGTATTTTTGAAGTTAGGGATGTTATATAAATATAAAATATTGCTTAATGTTTAGATCACTGGATCATCTATCATGACTGAGTTATATCCCTCATCTTTACTCTCTGGATCTAGATTATTATTAAGTGATTATTTCATGAACTTGATGCATCAATCAATTTGCATAATTTTTATTGTAGGGGAAAAAACTGCAGCTTTGAAAAATGACTAGAAATAAATTGATGAAGTAGAAATTAGATAACAAATAATTTAGATATTCACATAACAAAGATTTATTAGCATGATTCGTACTTTTCCCCAAATTTCTTTCTGAGTATTTGTGCTTTGTCACACTTTTTTCTATATTGTAACAATAGAAAACTCTGCTTTTTCCTTTCTAATTTATTAAGGATTAATACATTTCTGGAATATTTTATAAGGATGGCATGGTAACAATCTAAAGCATTTATTTGTTAAAAGGAAATTAATGGGTATTCTGAATGAACTTATGATATCAGTGCAATCTGTAGAAGAAATTCTGAAAAGTAACTTTTTTCTTTGCAGACAAATGGACTTTCCCAGGAAAAATATTTATTATGGATTAACTGAATGCAAATAGACTTGATATATTTGATTTTGCTCACTTTCTCATCTTGCAGTCCTTTAATTCATTTCATCCTGTTTTCACACCAGTGTCTATATTTTCTTTTAAAGAAGCCTTGAAAAAATAATTATATATACTTCTTTTGTTCCACTTCACTGTATAATTTCATTTTTACATATTTTTCCCAAAAGAAGACATGTTTTTTATTTTGATCTAGTTTTTCCTCAGAAATACTATTTTGCATACTTTATATTCAGAATTGAATTGCAAAGGCTTAACATAATCAAATAAGCACTTTACTTTAACATACACATTTATATGCTCAGGAAGGGAAAATTGGATAAGATCATATCCAGATGCAAACCAAACAAATTACTTCACTATTTTAAAAGTGTGTGCTAAGAGCATTATCTATATTATTTAGATGTTATCAAGAAGCTTCCATAATTATCAAACTGGCATTCTTGACCACTTTCCAAGTTTCCATTCAAATTTCTTCATTTTTAAAAATATTTTTAATATTTTTAAAAAAAATATACAATTCAAGAAAGCAGCAGTGGGCTACTAGATGGAATGCTAAATTGTGTTCGCCGCGGCAACTCGTAAGTGCTTGCAGGGCCAGTGCGATTTTGCTGTTGCACCTGTGGAGGTAGTAAAATTGCGCCCGAAGCCACAGGTGCACCGGTGTTTCGGCGAGGTGTTTTTGCTTATGTGCATGTCAAAACATGGGCGCACCTGTGGCTCCATGCGCAATTTTTCTACCTTCACAAGTGCAGCAGCAAATTTGCGCTGGCCCCACAAGTACTTACGAGCTGCAGCGGTGAGTGCAATATAACGTTTGGGCTAGTAGCCCACCGCTGCAAGAAAGCAAATATACTAAATACTTTTGCTGAAAGAAAATAACTAGTCCAAAGTTATCTGGCTGGCTTTTATGCTTAATGGAGGCCTGTAACTCACTGATTTCTGGCTGGCTGTCTCATCACTACCCCAAATTCTCAACACTAGTGGCACAGCTGATTGAAATTTGGTAAGTGTGGTTCTATCTCCATTTTTTTTCTTTTTTACTTCTGACATTAAGCTCATAAGCTCACCATTCCTAATTGATATGATAAGTAGTTTACAATTGCATTAAGTGTTATATGACAAAAATGCCTTTATGCGCTGAGCTCTTTGCTGAGAGAGAATTGCATCTTTTATGCAACTATATAATCATGTAAGTGTCCAGTTTACATTAACTTAGGCAACTGGTAGCTCTGACATTTGACAGCTCTTTGATCTCCCAGTCTCTCCCTAACAATTCTGCATACATAAAAACATTACTCTTGATGTAAACTTGTTTACAGCCAGAGGTCAGATTTTTAAATTTAGTTTCCAGAGAGTGCACGGGGTTTAGCTGTTGATGTCAGAATGTCACCGGTGTTAGCAATAACTTGCTGGGTTTTGTTGTTATTGTTGGGTTTTTAAGAAGTCTGCGATTGGAAAAGCCTTGACTCTTGAAAACCTATGGCATCATTTTACTATATTCACCTCTTCAGAAATAGGAATGTGCTTGATTTTAGAGACTTGTAAGAAGTGAAATGGGTGTCTCAAGTTTTTATATATCAGAAAACATTCATTTCAGCCCCAAAAACACATATGAAAAGATGTGACTGTATCTATTTCTGTGATGAAGCTGACATAGCTGTTTTAGATGCCATAAAATGGTTCTGTCGGGACATATGTGGTGTTCTCTTGGGAATCACTGCACCTGTGGATCAAAAAAGGTGGACAATTTGCCACCAAGCCAACCTTTTCAATAACACAGCAGACATGAAATATATGGATCATAGTAAATAGACTTCAATATAAAAATATTTTATAAAACAGTGACTTTATTGCTCTATGTTCCTACCTTGTTATAGCTCTTTGTAGCCTATTCAAAAACCAATGAAGCCGATAGGCAAAAAAGTCAAGAGTTCTGATTCAATTTAAGGAGAGAGATTTTAGAAATTCATGGGAAGGGTTGAGTAAAACATTGCAAAGCCAGCACCATCCTTTTGAACATGTGTAAATGGTACATGCATGATCAGAGGAGGTGGAATTTATAGCAGAAGTTGCCCACCCATCTTTCTGATTTTAACTTTGGGGGGGCGGTGTTGGCGCGTATGCTATTGTTTTGGTGGGTATATAATGCAAATTATGATGTACCCCTGCTGAAGATTCTGAACATCCTATTTTAATGAATCCTCTAAAAAGTGTTCTTATATATGAGAGAATATGTGAATGTTTTGCATCCTACTTTGTCACTCCACAAATCAATCCTCTATTTTATTTTGCATCCCTCCTAGGTAACTTCAGCAGAATTCATTATTATTATTTTTCACCCCACAGGGATAACACATAAAAGAAAAGCTGCATGCAGTCTAAAGATACCTGAAATCATATTCCTTCTGTTTTAGACAATGTCCTTAATTCGTTTTCTTTGACTTGATTCCTAGGGAGAGGGAAAAAAAGTCTCTCATGCTCATTTTTGAGATAAAGGTAAATCTATGTAGAAATAGCTGTGATTTCTCCACTGTTCCCCCCGCCCACTTTTTTTCCTCCCCACCTTCTCTGTTGCTCATCAAAACACCAACCATCTGTCGGAACGACAATTGGTGAAAGGCATGTTGGAGACAGTTTTCTGAGAAATAGATGCTGGCATATTTTGTAAGTGTCAATGGCATTGATTTGAGGTAGGGCTTTCTTATTCAATGAATGACAAGAGTAGCTAAGGATAACAAAAAAAATACATATTTCCCCTGTCAATCACACAGCCTCTTTTGGCTTTCTAGAGTAAACTTGGAATTGTGTCTGAAGTTTGCTTTGCAAATTCATGCCAGGTTCAGTAGTGCCTCGTTTATGAATCATATAACTGAAGGCAATTGTTGTACCATTCTGCCTCATTCCTCTTGGGAGAACCATGTGTGAAGTAGAGGCAGATGGAGCTCACCATTGTTTGCTCACTCTTCTCTTTAAACCTGATGGATGCCTCTGATGCTGATGAGATTCTCTGTTCCCATCTGGGGGGAGGGGGGCAATTGTATGCAGCAAAACAAAATTAGAGCAATATGGAATCCAATGTGTATGCCTGTATTTTAAAGAGATGTACCACAAATGAAAATATTCCTGACTCTCTCTGATCCTGGCATCCTTGTGTAGCTGTTGGCAAACCTTTCACAGAGTTACAGTTCTTATTTTAGTGAAAAATCACTATTGCTAAACTCATTGAGCTCCTTGGGATTCTATATAGCCTTAATCCTAAAATAGTTTCTGGAACTTCAGCTGATTTAACAGCAAGTTGAAACTAATAACCTACTCTCTAACAAACAATTTGGTTTCAGAAAAAAATTATTTTGCAACCTGCAACTCCTTCACTGCAAAAACCTGTTCTGCCGGAGCCAACCACAACAAAATATATGGACTACACATCTCGAACAGGGCAAATAAATAGATGCAATTTTCATTGACTTCTGTAAAGTCTTTGATTCAGTGGTTCATGATAAACTACTTCTAAAACTCAAATCCTATTGCATCTTAGGATCCCTCCATATTTGGTTAACTGTGTTCCTATCAAACAGTCAACGTTGTCAAAATAGGGAATATAATAATTTCTAAATAAATTCTTTGAATTTGAGATTGTTTTCCCCAGTGGTGAAATCCAATTTTTTTTTACTACCTCTTCTATGGGCATGGCTTGGTGGGTATTTGAGAGTCTTCTAGGTGGAGGGGTTTCCCGGGCATGCCAACGGATGCACCATTCAGTCCGCGCTCAGGTGGAGGGAGAAGAGTGGTGGAGAGAGGAGAGAAGGGGAGGCCTCCGTTGACCATCACCATAGAGCAGGAAGCACAATCATATATCAGCTGCTGCCCTGGCTGGGGGTTTGGGAGCCACAGAGCCAGAGTTGGGGGTGGGGGAGAGAAAGAAAGAAAGCTTCTGCTGGTTTCTTTACCTGCAGCCAAAAGCATGTCTGTCTGTCTTTCTTTCTTTCTTTCTTTCTCTTTCTCTCCCCCACCACCCTAAATTCCAGCCCTGTGGCTTCCAAACCCCAAATGGACAGCAATTGAGCTGGACTCTTCCTGGGGAGGGGAGCCTCACAGGGACCCTTGCCTGGACTCCCTCCCCCCAGTCTCTGCTTACTCTTCCCTGCAATGAGGCACCAGGCAACCATGCTGAGAGCAGCCCAGACAGCCACAGCTCTGCCTGCAGCTGAGTTTGGCCTGCAAGGGGGGTGGGGTGGTAGGGGCTTCCGTAGGCACTGGCAGCAGCGAGAGCAACAGCAAAACCCATAGCGCTTCAGCCATCCCTGCCGAGCAGAAACCACTTGGGCAGAGGGACAGCATAGCACCGAGACAACGGACCTTTTAGCTGCACACTGCAGTGCAAGAAATCTTTCTCCACTTTCACTCTGAGAAGGCTGCGCAGGCATGAAGACTCTTTTCTGGTGGAGTTTGGGAGAAAGATTTCTTGCCTGCAGCCAAAAAGGTTCCTTGTTCTGGGGCTGTATCTCCCACATCCTGAGAGAACGAAGGAAGGAAGAAGGGAGGAAAGGCAGGTGCTTTACCTCAGGCAGCCTGGGCCCACCTTCCTGGAGGATTTCTTCCCACTGGTGGCTCCCAGGCAGGATTGGCTGCTGCCACTGGCTACAACAGCAGAGGCACCCTGTCAATCATGCCCAGAAGCCACCAGCGGGAAGAAATCCTCCAGGAAGGTGGACCCAGAGAGCGTGTGCTTTCTGGGCCCACTTAACGGAGGGTATTGCTGTTGCTGCTGGCTGAGGCAGTGAGATTTGGCTTCTGCAGAAGTGCAGAAGCCGAACCTCGCATCCACTGCGCATGCACACGCGTGAAAAGCGAGCGATGATGGAGCTGCACACACAGCTTCATTTTTGCCGGTGGAACAGCGTTCCATGCCATGGTCCTTGCTGCCCAACTCTGGGTACAACACATTGATTGTCATGGGGTCAAATGAACAATGAAGAAACAATCACTATTAATAAAAATCTTAAGGATACAAGCAACATGTTACAGTTATACAGTCATAAGTGGGAAGAAATGGGTGATAGGAATGATGAGAAAAAACTAGTAATAGAACCAATAGAAAATAGAAAATCATTTGTTTTTAAATGAGTGGATCATTTGTAATTTGATTACCCCTTTCATCCAGCAATATTTCTTAATATAATCCTTCACACATTCTCACATATCAGCAACTGTGTAGGGGAAATTATGATTTTAGGCTGTTTTTTAATGTTGTAAACTGCCCGGAGTTACCTGTGGGTGTATTGGACAGAAATATAAATTTGTTCAATAAATAATGCTAAATTAAATCATTGCTCCAATTTCTGTGAAGAAGGATTAGAGGTTATCTAACACATTTTGATGGGTTCAGATATTTCATGAAGAATCATAGGGTCCTTTTCTATGTATGATATATTTTACTATTAATAAATTTTATTTATTATTCCATAACGATGTACTGCAAAGGCCTTGTTTCCTTTTATTCATTATAGTTCTAAAAGCATGATAGGGATTTGTTGGTAAATCCCAACATACACATAACTTATGCAATTATACATGTAACTTAATCCAAAGCAGGGGAAGAAACATTATGTATTCATGACCCATGTGCATTATGTCACCTTGAATATTTCCTCCTGATGTTTAATATAATCTACTTCACTGTCATTGTTTTAGAAATGAATATAGAGAATAGTATATGGGTCATTAAGTTTCATTGGCCTTGGCCTTAATGTGTGATCTTCTGCCAAGAGTAATACGCAGAAAAAGCAGGCACAATTTTATCCTTTTTATTACATTTACAGAGATCTCTTTATTTATGCAGCTAAATTAAGGACGGACTTCTTTATTTCTTATTCTGATCCAGTGTAGATGAAATTTGTACTTGGTAAAGAAGAGTCCTGCATGTGTTTATGAATTATTGCCTCTCTCTACCACCATTATTTTTTCATTGGCTCTAAGTACTGCCATGGATTTTTTAGAGTCAGAACTTTAAATTAATAGCCAAGTAAAATGAAAAACTTCCATGTAAAAATTGTTGTTAATCTGTCGTGATAGACCACAGTACAGTAATACCTCATGATACGAACTTAATTGGTGCAAGGAGGAGGTTCGTAAGACGAAAGGTTCGTAAGACGAAACATTGTTTCCCATAGGAAACAATGTAAAGTCAATTAATCCGTGCAACCCAAAAACCCCCCGCAAAAAAACGGCTTTCGGCGACTGCTGGGAAGTCGCGCGGCTGTTTTAAAAGGTGACAGCCGGCCTGGGGGGCTGGGTTTGGGGTTCGGGGGGGTGCTGGGAAGTCCCCCAGGCCGGCTGTCACCTTTTAAAACAGCCGCGCGGCTTCCCGGCTGTCTCCCGAAGCCGAACGCCAAAGCCGAACTTCCGCGTTCGGCTTTGGGAGACAGCTGGGAAGCCGCACGGCTGTTTTAAAAGGTCACAGCCGGCCTGGGGGGTTTCCCAGCACCCCCCCGAACCCCGAACCCGGGTTCGGGGGGGTGCTGGGAAGACCCCCAGGCCGGCTGCGACCTTTTAAAACAGCCGTGCGGCTTCCCAGCTGTCTCCTGAAGCCGAACGCCAAAGCCGAACTTCCGCGTTCGGCTTCGGGAGACAGCTGCGAAGCGGCGCGGGTGTTTTAAAAGGTCGCAGCCGGCCTGGGGGGCTTCCCAGCAAGCTCCCGAAACCGAACCCGGGATTCAGCAAAATTTTGCCTCTTCTTACGAACTTTGTTCGAGTTACGAACCGGCGTTTGGGAGGCTTCTGGGAAGCCCCGCCGCCCGGCTGTCACCTTTTAAAACAGCCGCGCGGCTTCCCAGCAGTCTCCGAACGCCGGTTCGTAACTCGAAAAATGTTCGTAAGAAGAGGCAAAATTTTTCTGAACCCCGGGTTCGTATCACGAGTTGTTCGTAAGACGAGGGGTTCGTATCTTGAGGTACCACTGTATGTGTGTTGTCTATTTCAGAGACTGTAAGCCACACAGAAAGGATTTTGGACAGTGGAATTTAAAAAAGGAGGAGGAAGGAAATACAATGGGGTATTAGACTGTTAGACACAAAAGCTTGAATTTCCAGCTTGCAATTTTTTTCATACAAAACGTCCTATAACTCAAATATTTTTTTCATATCAAGCTCAAGCTTCTTTATTATTAAAAAAGTAAGTAACTAAAAGATTTGGCGAACTCAATGTCAAACATACTTCGACATCCTGTCACACTGGTGAAGTACCATACATCAGTGACAAAGTATAAGCTTTTTAACGGAAAAAAAATAGTTTGATCCATAGCATCTCATGATATGCCTGGGGAAAAAAAGTACGAAACTGAAGAATAATTCATAGTCAGTATCGACAGTTACTAAGCTAGGTAAGCTAAAGTTTTGGCTCAAATAGAAATTATTTCTATATGTAACAAGACAACCAGTGACTAACTGGGTTATTGTTTCAGAGATATTTCTTTATCTAAATAGAGAAATAGGATGGCAAGGGTAGGCAAAAAAGAAGAAAAAAGCTGTGAGAATGGCAGTGAGTTCTAACTTCCTGCTGGTTTCCCTATTTGCCCCCCCTTTTTTTTCTTTTGTAGAAAAGGTTCAGGAAACATTAAAAATAATCATGTCACTGCAGCTGACGATGCAACACAATGGTACAGCACCACAGTAGCATTAAATCAGTCACAACTTTACCAAATTTCAGTCCCATTGGTATACAGTGATCCCCCGAGTTTCGCGATCTTGATCTTTGCGAAACGCTATATCGCGATTTTTCCACCCGATGACCTCACTCCCTTCCTTTCTCATCTTTCTTTCTCTCTCTCTTTCTCTATCTTGCTTCTTCCTCTCTCACACTCTCTTCCTCCCTCTCTCATCTCTTTCTTTCCTTCTCTCTCTTTCTCTATCTCTCCCCCTCTTGCTCTCGAGCGGCAAGCGAGCAGCCGGGCGGGCGGGTGAATGGGCAAGCGAGCAGCCGGGCGGGCGAACAGGCAAGCGGAGCGGCCGGGCGGGCGAACGGGCAAGCGAGCAGCCGGGCGGGCGGGTGAACGGGCAAGCGGAGCGGCCGGGCGGGCGAACGGGCAAGCGGAGCGGCCGGCCGGGCGGGTGAACGGGCAAGCGAGCAGCCGGGCGGGCGGGTGAACGGGCAAGCGGCAAGCGATCTTGGGGTTTCCCCTTTGCCTGGGCGGCGGGAAGACCCAGGGAAGGTTCCTTCGGCCGCCCAACAGCTGATCTGCTCCGCAGCGCGGCAGCAGCGAGGAGCCGAAGATGGGGTTTCCCCGTTGCCTGGGCAACGAGGAAACCCCATCTTCGGCTCCTCGCTGCTGCCGCGCTGTGGAGCAGATCAGCTGTTGGGCGGCCGAAGGAACCTTCCCTGGGTCTTCCCCGCCGCCCACACGCAAACTCCACCATCTGCGCATGTGCGGCCATGAAAAAAAAGGGCGCGCATGCGCAGATGGTGTTTTACTTCCGCACCACTATATCGTGACAAATCGAGTTTCGTGAGGGGTCTTGGAACGGAACCCTCGCGAAACCCGAGGGATCACTGTAATGGGATCTTGCATTTATTCTATAAATTAATCAGCAAGGTTCATTGATTAAAAAACTATAGCCCTGTGAGCATGGTTATAAAGGATACAAACAATGAAACAGATACAAGAGTTTTAGCAGAATATAAATGCAAATTGCTGGTTCAAATGGAATTATAACTGCATCTCATACAAGAACCATCATGGAGCCACTGTTAGACCCCTTGCAATTTGCCTACTGAGCAAATAGATCAAGAAATTATGCTGTTAATATGACTCTGCACTACATCCTACATCTTTAATCTCAAAAGACATATGCAAGGGTCCTCTTTGTAGACTTCAACTCAGCATCCAGTACCGTTATTCCAGACACTCTTCTCACTAAACTAAACCAGCCTAGCTTCCACCAGAAGAGGCAGGTGAAGCTAGGCAAAATCACACCAGATACCTGCACAATTAGCACAGGAGCCCCCCAGGGTTGGTGCTCTCTCCACTTCTCTCTACATCTCAAAAGATCCCTCTTTTAAAATATTGAAGTTTGCAGATGATACAACAGTGACTGCTCTCATTTCTAGATTCTATGATATCTCAAGACTTAAAATGGACATCTAACATCAAAAACATCATCAAAAAAATACAACAAAGAATGTTCTTTCTATGCCAACTCAGAAAGCTCAAACTGCCCAAAGTGCTGCTGATAGAGTACTACAGAATTATTGAGTCTGTCCTCTACACCTCCATAACTGTCTGGTTTGGCTCTGCAATCAAACAAGACAAAAACAGACTTCAATGGATAATTAGAACTGCAGAAAAAACAATTGCTACCAACCTACATTCCATTGAAGATCTGTATATTGCACAAGTCAAAAAGAGGGCTGTGAAAAGATCTATAGACCCCTCACACCCTGGACACAAATTGTTTCAACTTTTTCCCTCAAAACAACACTATAGGGCGCTGCACACCAGAACAACTAGACACAAGGACAGTTTTCCCTCCCCCGAATATCATCACACTACTTAACAACTAATTCCGACAACACTGTGAATTAATTTATGAAGACGGTATTACACTTCTTCTCTTCCTTCCTAGTACCTATCTATTCCCACGTATGACTATAACCATGTAGTTTGTATCTTTCAATTTATGTTGTTTTTATTTTTTTCAGTCAGGTCTGCTTCGCTCAGAATTTAGGAAAGTAAAACTCAGAGTCCATTTTGAACTTAAAAGGTCACTTTTACTAAATCAGAAGTGAATGCATCAAAAGAAAAGAAAAGTCTGAGGATAAACGCCGAGAGATGGCTATTATAAAGTACTGTAACCCCAATACACACATACCCTTGGCAGTTCATCCAATCCACATTGTCCATAATCATCAGGTGGGTGCATCTTCGCTGGCGTGTTACGCTTTTGGAATGTGGCTGTTAACCTTGGCTCGCTGATAAGCAGGTGTTCTCTGCGCATCTGTGCCAGCTTCCAGCTGCCCCCCTTCTTCACCCTTTCTCATGCAAACTCAAAATTCCCCTGGGCTCCTCCAGCAAGTCCCTCCCCGCAAATACTGAATGCCTCCCCCCACCCCCATTTCTTATGACAGCTAAAAGTGCAGTTGAAGATAGGAAGGAAAATGAATGGAGGCTGACAGTAACCTTGGCTATCACTGTGTTGTATCTTTTTATTCTTGATGAATGTATTTTATTCTCCTTATGTACAGTGAGACCATATACATGAAAGACAAATTCCTTGTGTGTCTAATCACACCTGGCTAATAAAGAATTCTATTGTAGTCTATCTCTACCTTTATTAAGAGGATTGCATTCTCTCTCCCTTTCCTTCTCCCTTCTCCTCTTTTTCAAGAACTCAAGGTAACTTTCAGGAATCAGCTATCATTATTATCCCAGCAGCATGCAAATTGGATTAAAAGATAATGACTAGTCCAAAGTCATCCATTGGTTGGTGCTCCTTTTTATTTGTGCTACTTTTTCTTGCAGAAAATACTTGTGGACAGGGGGATAGCAAATTGAGTTCACTCTCTTAATATCTTTGAATTTTGAAATGCAGCTCTCAGCTCAGGGTTATATCAAAAATAATAATGATTCAGGAAAAAATGATTATTTTATGGAAATACAATTTAAGATATGTATCTTCAGGAAAGTTGAAAATACATGCAAATTTCATTGTGGGCTTGTGTTTTTTAATTGCAAAATGACATAGCAAAATTATATCTAGCCAATAATAGAGGAATAAAAATGTTCCTTGCATAGAAAGTATGCAAATTGAGAACAAAAAACCCCAAACCACCTTATAAAACCCTTTTCATGTTTCAATGGGAGATATAACCATAATAATCATCATTAGTTAGTAGTTCAATAGATATACTATAATACCTATTTTTCCCACTATTTTTGCCATTATAATATTATTATTATTAGAACTTATTGCATTTCCATCTTCATCCCTACTTCTTCCATCTTGCTTTATAGATATATGTTTTTCATTGGGGTTAACTCAACCACATTTTATCCTCTTGCCATCCCCCTTAAAAGAAAATAAAAGTATTCTTTTCATTAATTGAAAGATGCTGTAGATTCTACACAAACTAGTTATTATCATCATAAATGGGAATGCCTATATTTAAGTGCCTTTATAGATGCTCAAAATGTGTGAAGATATTTCAGCAGCTATTTAAAGAGGTTTTGAGCATGAATTTGATGATGCAAGAAGAAGAAATATTAAGTATTTCCCAGTTTTTGAATTTCTTTTTAAAATTTACTATCCAATTGCATCTGAGATTTGCAATCTCTTGTTACAGCTGCTAATATTAATGATTAAGCTTTTTTCTGATAGAGGTGAATATTTATATTGTATAGGGTTGCTTTCTCAGTGAAATCACTGATAAATTGCATTTTCTCATTTTTATTCCCATGGGTTTAAAATTAAGCACTGGATTCCTAAAAAAGGTCTTGTCCATGGATCGTTTATGATAGAGCCAAGACTCTTTACATCTTCCCAAGATATTATCACCAGGTAGACTGACACAGTTTTGGGGTAACAGTATAATGTAATCTGATTCTATAAGGTTCACATTTCATTGGTTATAAGAAGAACTTTGAATTGAACCTGAAAGTCCACTGGTAATCATCTTAGAAGACATGTTACCTACAATGATAGTTGACATCACATAGGTCTTCCCATGGCATTCAGGCCCAGTTGTAGCTCCCATGTCTTATCCAAAGGCTGTTGTATATAAAGCATATTACATAATCTAGCCAAATGGGGATTTCAGATTTGAAACATCCTGATTCTGTTTACTAAGGCTGGACAATGGTCCCAACATTGGATCTGATTACTTGAAAGCAGTAGTCTATGAGACACTTGTAGCACGACACACAAAACATCTTCTTGAGCATGTTTTCTTAATCTTTGGGATGCCATGAACACCATTGAGAATCTGGTCACAGACACTTCTCAGAAAAAAAAATTAAGTGCAAAGAGTAAAATACAATAAATTCAAAACTCTGTTCAAACACACAAATATGGGGAAAATGGTCATTTATAACAGAAATATGCATGATTTTTTCAATTCTACAGAGGTCTTGGTGCTCTCTGAGCTTGCAACATTGCATTAGCCGATGAAACTATGGTTGAATCTGTCCATGTGTTGTGAAATTAAGATGCTTTGGAGGGCTTTAGGTTGTCTCTATGTTACAGTGATGATGTGTAGTTGTAATAGTCTATTTTTTTAAAAAAAATATTAAATCAATAACACAATTCCTTTTTTAAATTATAATGATTTTAGAGAGTAAGATTTATTGAAGCTGAGCAACATTTTAAAATCTAAAGATCATAAATTTATTGTTATGCAATCACTCACTAAGTCATGTCCTACTCTCCACAATCCCAAGATCACAGCATCACACAGACACACAGACACACACACACACACACACACACACACACACACACACACAGAAACTGTCCTCCATTCTTTCCCAGTCTGCCCAAATTGATGCCCACAGTTGTCAATGACATAACCAAAAACCAAAATCAAAAACCAAAAAATTTGGTTATATCCATTATTGAATGGAAAGCTAAAATTGGGTTAGAGATTATTAAAAATTAATGTATTTTTCCCCAACCAAATTCAAATAAATAGCCAGTCTGATGAGTCCAAAACAGGATGGAACTAATCATATAATGCCTTCTGATGGTAATATAATTGAAAACCATACAGGATATATGCTATGTAAAAATACAGAAATTCTCTCTTCAAAATGTAATGTCTGAGAATTTAAGGGAAGCTGAAATATATATGCCATTCTGAAAAAGTGATGACAGGGAAGGAACTTAAGTTACAAAACTGCCAGGCCCAAACAAGGCACAAAACTGTCTGCTTAAAAATATAAGTTTAAAGTGCCTATAGAATCCAAATTATAAAGAGCAAAGCCCAAACCACAGAGAAATCTATCTACTTTCTTGAGTGCAATAAATTCTAAAGAATTCCTCAAGACTTGCTCACCATACTGGATTGTGTTCAATTGGAGCAAACATGAGTAAGCATAGATGAAGAACTGATAAAATCATATAGCAAGACTTCTCACATATCCTTCCTCCAAATAATCTGATTAACTGAGTTGCTGAATTTGGATTACAATATCCTGTTCCCCCACCTTTGGAGTGTGCATTAAGTAATCAATATGTTTTTTTTAATGGAAAGTTTCTGTTCCAGGTTTGCTCTTTGCATTTTTAAGAAGATAGAAATTGATGCAAAAATGCAGATTTCAGCCAATATGTGCTTTTATTTATTTTGAGCTATATAAAATTGCTTGTCTCCAACAGAGATGTTTCCTGATAATTTTTCCCAGGTATATGAAAGTAATGTATCCTTTCACTATATGTCCCTTTCTCCTTTTCCTATTCGGATTATATGTTGTGGTTACAGAATACTATTTCTAAAATTATTTAATTTATTAAATTATTAATAGTTAAATTATTAATATTAATAAAATTTAAATTTATTAAATAATTTTATTATTTAATAAATTAAATAATAAATTAAATAAATAAATTAATAAATTATTAATTATTTAATAACACACACACACCAACCTCTTCAGGTGCTGACTGATTTAGATACACATTTCCTTTTCCCTTATTGGTATTATTAATTAAGCCAACATTTACATGTTCTTTTACTTACCCACTACTCCTTAATCAACCATTTGAAATTACAATAGCACTGAACAAGTTTGTTTGTTTGTTTGTTTGTTTATTTGTTTATCTATCTATCTATCTATCTATCTATCTATCTATCTATCTATCTATCTATCTATCTATCTATCTGATTTGATTTGTATGCCGCCCCTCTCCATAGACTCGGGGCGGCTAACAACAATAATGAAACAATATGTAACAAATCTAATATTTAAAATGATTTTAAAAACCCTTATTTTAAAACAAACCAAACATACACGCAAACATACCATGCATAAATTGTATAGGCCTGGGGGGAAGGGAATATCTCAGTTCCCCCATGCCTGATGACAAAGATGGGTTTTAAGGAGCTTACGAAAGGCGAGGAGGGTGGGGGCAATTCTGATCTCTAGGGGGAGTTGGTTCCAGAGGGTTGGGGCCACCACAGAGAAGGCTCTTCCCCTGGGCCCCACCAAACGACATTGTTTAGTTGACGGGACTCGGAGAAGGCCAACTCTGTGGGACCCAACTGGTCGCCGGGATTTGTGCGGCAGAAGGCAGTCCCAGAGATATTCTGGTCCGATGCCATGAAGGGCTTTATAGGTCATAACCAACACTTTGAATTGTGACCAGAAACTGATCGGCAACCAATGCAGACACAAGTGATCCTTATGTGCCAGCTGTCAGATCACGTATGTGATCATGAGAGAGTTATCTTGGTGTCTGGCAACCAGCTGGCAATTATATTATTGAAGTGCCTCATTATTATTATTATTATTATTATTATTATTATTATTATTATTATTACTATTATTATTACTATTATTATTACTATTATTATTATTATTATTATCATTATTATTATTAATTAGATTTGTATGCCGCCCCTCTCCGGAGACTCGGAGCGGCTCACAACATAAAACAGTACAGATCCAATGATTAAAACAATTAAAAAACCCTTAATATAAAAAGCAATCATACATCTCATATAAACCATACATGAAACAGAACAGCCCAAGGAAATCAATTTCCCTATGCCTGATGACAGAGGTGGGTTTTAAGGAGTTTGCGAAAGGCAAGGAGGGTGGTCAAGTGATCACTATTTGTGCCCTTCCCAGCTTCCAACGAGTATAGTCAACAGGGAAGTCAGCAGGGACAGTGAAGTCCCCCTACATCTCCATGTATTAATAAGTAGCCTATACTGAGCCTCCCAAGACTCCTCCAACCTCCCACACTCCCACCCACCCCATGACACATACGCACTCCATGGCACCCTGCATTTCTTACTTGGATTCCTGCTACTTCCTGATTAATGATCCACATATCTTGGACTTATGATGGCACTGAGGACTGCCTAGTTGAGGTTGCTAAACAATACAGTTTCTCTTTACAGCCTCTTTGTATAGTTGACAGAAATTTGGGTTCCAATTGCCATCATAATCCAAGGACACCTGAATACATCAGTAAAATTTGTGTTAGTTCTGTTTTATCAAAAGGACAGAAAAAGAGAAAACACGAGTTACCATTACATTAGCACTGAATCTCTATAGGAGCACCAAATTACCTTGAAGTAATAATTATAATACATTAGTGGTGGTTTAATTTCCAATAAGTGCTGTCTGTTTAACTAATGGCACTCATACCCAAGCTAAGAAAACAGTAGATTGTATTGCTGGTGAGGGGAAAAAAGATTCTGCATGGATTTAAAAGATGGATCATTAAAAGTGCATCATTATTAGAAAAATGGAACCAACACACATCCTTTCTCCTATTTTTATAGGAGGAAAAACTCCCTTTATTTGCTTAATGTGTTGTATGATAAATATTGTCATTTTGCTATGTACAAACACTCAAATCTATCACACTATTGTAGAATTGGATGGAACCTTCACTTTGATGCCTTATACCCGGAGACACTCATACACTGTGGTAAATGATAGGATGAAAAAGTAGTAGCCATGCCTTAATTTTAAGATACTGCTTTCCACCCTATCAGTTTATATTCTGTATTTCCAGGAGTCATGTCCATGTAGACATTCAATTGACTCAGTCTTCAATATATATATGCCATCCTCACCTCTTTAGCCTGGAGCTTGGCATGCTGGTGGCAGGGTTTGTGAAAATGGGAAGTTCCCAGCTGCCACCACTGTTCTGTTTACTTTGCTTACTTATTTGCTAATCTAGCTGTCCCCCTTGCTGTCCATTGTGAGTTGTCCCAAATGCAATACCTTGGGGAGTTGTCCTGCAGTGACCAATCATCTGTGAATTGGCAGATGCAACGTGGCGGTTGTGAGTTGCGACAGAGAACTGGCCATGCCCAATTGTCTGACGACCCTATTACAAAGGCACCAGGTTACTGAGGACTTTTGGAGTGGGTACATAGTTTGCATCTCATTGGGGTGAATGATGCCTGTGTGAGCAAGGAACACAAAAGTGGGACGTGATAATTGGCAGCAAAGGCTTGGTATGAAACTCAGATCTACATGGCACATAGGTTTGTGTGATAAAGTATTGTGAGAATTCTCTTCCATCTGTTACCTGGTACATTTTCCACCACTTGATTTAATCAGATGTGTAGGAAACAATTATGTTGCAGTAAGTATTTCAGAGAATGTTTTTGCTTGTGAGATAGAGACCCATGAGCAGAGAAGAAAGTACACAAATAAATCTTGTTCTGTTTCATTGGAAATATTAAAAGTAAGTACAGTAAGTAACCACGCCATTGAAAGGAAAGGTAAATCTTATGTACATGTTCTGGCCTCAAACTAAAGTTTTTGTAACTGTTGAAACTAAAAGATCCTTGTTCAGTTACAGGCCAGACCAGCATGAAGGCATCCCATTGAGGTGCCCTGGATTTGGTACACAGCAGGACATATTTCTGAGTAATTGAGCCTATGACTGGAATCAGATTGTATTTTAAAAAATGATAATGTAGAAGCATTTATCATTTTTAAATAAAGAAGATGCTAAAGGAAACACTATTACACACTTAATAATTTCAGCCGGCAGATATTAAATGCCTCCATTAATGTGGGGGTGGACTGGGATGGTTTGTTTCTTTTATTGATTAGAAAACTTGTGACATTTGAAAAGTGGAAAGTAGTTAATCAAGCTGGCAACTTCCAAAGTCATCATAAGTCTTGAATTGGCATGGCTTAGCAGTAGAGTACCAATTTATTTTGTTAAAGGGATCAACATATAGAATATCTCATTCATTTCAATGGAAGCCTTATCTTGCCTTTTTATGAATGACAACACCATTTCCAAGGCTAGAATCCCACATAATATGCTATAGCTATGCTATTAATTAATGTATTTTTCGGAGTATAAGACGCACCGGAATATAAGACACACCAGAATATAAGACGCACCTAGATTTTAGAGGAAAAAAGTAAAAAAGTATTCTGAACCAAATGGTGCAATAATATATTATTTAATAAAATACCAGTGTAGCAGAATACTTTTTACAAACATGTATACTATTTATAACCATGGGCAAGTTTTACAAAGTTCAAACTTGCTTGCTGCCCCCACCCGGATTCTTCACCTCCTTTTGCTTGCACCGGCAATCCTGAGGTGGGGAATCCTGGCTGTGGCAAGGACCCGCGTGTCAGCATCAGACAAGGCTCCCTGGCTCTCCCTGGGTCACCCCGTCGCCTTAAAGCAATGAAGCCCCCCACTGCCGCTTTTGCTCGGTCCTCCGTAGGGGGGAGGAAGAGACACGCCTGAAACTGGAGCCTGCTTAGGAGCCACTGCCTGTTCGCTTCCTCTCACTTGTTCTACTTCAGCTCTCCCCCCCTCCTGCGGAGGATCAGGCAAAAGCAGCAGCAGGGGGCTTCACTGCTTTAAGGCGACGGGATGACCTAGGAAGAGCCAGAGATAGCCAAGGAGCCTTGTCTGAGGCCGAAGAACGGGTCCTTGCCACAGCTGGGATTCCCCACCTCTGGACTGCCGGTGCAAGTAAAAGGAGGCAGGGAATATCAGCGGGGACGGCAAGCAAATGGGAAATGGGATTGGCTCCCAGGCGGCCTTGGTGCAGCAGTTAGAGTGGGCAGGATGGGCACCTTTGGTGAAGGGGAGGCGACTGGCAAGGCGGGTGGGTGGGAAGGTGGCAGCTCTGGGCTCTCCTGTCCATCCAGAAGCTGAAAATTCTGCCCTTCCCTACACCCGGCTTTGGCCCCTCATAGGCTTCTGGCAGGACGGGGCGGCGGGCGATGGATGACCAGAGCTCCCACAGACACATTTTGGCAGTGAGATGGTCTCGCCCACCGCTCCCTCGCCTCGCCTCTGTCCCCACTCCGTTCGCCTCCACTTTGTCTGCCCACCACTTTTTTAAAAAATGGGCTTGCATGCATTATTCGCTTTTACATTGATTCCTATGGGAAACATTGTTTCATCTTATTAACTTTTCTACTTACAAACCTTGTCACAGAACAAATTAAGTTCATAAGATGAGGTACCACTGTATATACTATTTGTAAATAAACCAGTTGATTCTGGTAAATGAAACCATTCATGCTTCTCTCACACCTCACTAAATTCCATACATTTTCAATCAAAACAACCTTTCTGTGCTTATGTTCATTGTTATTCTACTTCTTTTTTAGATTAATATTCTGAACCATTTTCACATCAGTAAAATTGGATTTCTGCATTCTCACTACTACCTGCTTCCCAGTTTATATTTGCCAAACTTCATTCCTTGTTTGTCCCAGCATTGATATGTGAAATCCAATGTATTCCATTACTGTGTAAAGTTTGTGATTTGATTCATATATGTTTTTTCCTTACAGATTACATAAGTGACAATTTATTTATTCAGCTTTGTAGATTTAAAGTCAGAATGTCAGGTACAGATCTATTTTTTTTTAAAAAAGACGGTGGTGGGTTGCCCCTGGTTTGGCCCATTTCTATGTAGTGATACCGCTGGAGGCCAGAGGCTCCGCCCTCCCTTCCCGGGATACTTGTGCACATGGGCAGAAGCTTCTGTTGGATTTAAGTATAAAGAAGTCATAGAGCAGCAAAAAACAACAACACATTTTGTCTCAACAGAAGTTTTGAAGAAAACCATGTGAATTTCAGGCCATACCCCAAATACATCTATCCATCTCAAGCTGAGAGCCAGCTTTATCAAGACATTGGCCTTCCAAACTAGAACACAACAAAACTGTTTGAAACAGATATGTAATAGTATCAATACCAATTTCCTTGAAGAATCACATTTATTCATATCAACCTACTTATACACCCTCAGGTTACATTTTTAAGCTACACATTTTCTTCATAGGTATAGTTACAAAACCTGCCTCATCAGCCTGTTTGTCATGTTTTTTGGCAAGTCTGTCTCTAGTTTTGCCTAAATCAGATCATTAAGCTGCTGTGGAAAAACAATTTTACCTTTAGCTACTTGCATTTTATTTTTATTTTTATTTACACTTTCTTTCCTTAGAGGAGTTTTGTCTTTCAAATGGCACAGTATTGATGTTTTAAGATGACTAATTGGAAGCCAATGTGAATTTAAATTGTCATGATTTAAAGCAATCGCAGGATCTTAAATCAGTTTTTCATTAGCTACAACTAAAACAGGCTATTAATATAGATATATCTTTTAATGATTATTTTTAATCTTTCTGTCTTTGAAATTAATTTTCTTCAATATCCTTCCTATATTACTTTTATTACTTTAGTCATTTTTCTCTTTTTATGACATTTATTTCTCTAATCTCCCTAATTATTTTTCCCAGACTCTTCACACAATTAATTTTTGTTTCTCTTCCCTTTTCTTCTGTTTTATATATTGCCTTTATTCCCAAATCACCTGTTATTCATTCTTTCCTCTTTGTATTGAGAATGGATGGAGCTGTCAGTTTCAATTTTTCTCATTTTGCATTTTTTTTACTCTTCAGTTTGCCCAATTTCCACGTTGTTTTGATTTCTTTTAAAGAAACATTTCCACAAACATTGTACATGTTATTGAAACCTAATTTATACATATGAAAATACTAAAATATTCATAGTGTTGATCTGAAAATCAATTGGGGATGCCCTTGGGATAAAAATAGTTTCTTTAGCTTAATTTAAGTTTTAGATTTAGGCAAATGTTTAGCTTCAGAAAACAAATGTAAACTTTAAAAACATCTGTATTCAATGCTTCTATTGAGATTAGTATTTCTAAAATAGATTAGTATTTGTAAGAAGATAATTAAAGAAAACATTAAAGATAATTAAAGAAAACATTTTCAATGTAGCTAATAATAGTAATCTGTTGCTTCAGATTTGCAGCTGGAAACATTTCACACATTATAAATTCCATTGACCCATTCAAAGATATCCTTTATTTTCCAATATTTTGCAGGAATAAATTTGTGGATTTTCACTATTCAGAAAAAAATAATCTTGGAGAAAATTAGAGGAAAAGAAAGGAGAGGGCAAAGCAGCTCAGCTAACAATTTAGAAGTAGGGACACAAAATAAAAATTAGGAGACTAAGCAATTCATTCTCTACAATTCCCAACATCCATATTAGGATATTGAATTTCCATATTTACTTTTGAGTAAGCAGCAAGCATGGAACTACATCAGTGCTTTCTGCTTACTCTACTTTAGATGGAAGTAAATATGGAAAATGTGGTCCAGTTTTGAACCTTAATCCTTTACTCTTCCTTATTGTATGAGACAAGATCATATATGCAAATTTAACACCAATGATATATGCAATTTACATGATTTATTTAGGAGAATATAAATAAACTTTTCCCCTGTTTTAATGACAGATTTCTTGTGTAATAGTTATTTATTTATTTATTTATTTATTTATTTATTTATTTATTTATTTATTCATTCATTCATTCATTCATTCATTTATTTGTTTATTCAATTCTTATGCCGCCTTTCTCCTTAGACTCAGGGCGGTTTACAACATGTTAGCAATAGCACTTTTTAAACTGAGATAGCATATTGCCCCCACAATCTGAGTCCTCATTTTACCCACCTCGGAAGGATGGGGGCTGAATCAACCTTGAGCCGGTGATGAGATTTGAACCGCTGACCTACAGATCTACAGTCAGCTTTAGTGGCCTGCAATACTGCACTCTACTTGCTGCACCGCCTCAGCTTTTTATACAAATAATATATGATTTGAATCTATACAATGTTGCCAGTGGGATGTTAGAACTACATTACTCTCCACTAAGACCTTTATGTTCTCAAAAGGTCCTGTCTACTTTTTCCACTTTTCCCAGGTAAACCTTTTCTTGTTGTTTATTTTCTACCAACACTCAATAGGGCAAGCAAATTATCTCATGTGCATTATGACATCATCATAAATTTCATGACTTAAGCACTTCCATGAGCTGTCATAATACAAACATATATTCATCAGATATATTTATTATTTATTCAGTGACATATACAGTATATTCAGAATATCAATCTTAAGATCAATATGGTCTGAAAGATGTTATTGGTAACTTCTCTGTATTGCTAACTCAACTTGCTTAGTCTTATAGTAATGACAGAGTTGTCAATGTCATTATAGTCAGTGAAAATTGTAACTCTAAATGACATGTATTTTTTAAAGAAATTCCCATAACCTGGTGATTTGAAACATTTCCAACTATTCCTGACAGATGTGCTTTTATGAATTGATAATCCACAAGCAACTATGATATAATTCTGAGGCTCATAAAATTTACGGTACAGTAACTTGATTGGTTAACAAATAATTTTTATCTACCTTCCTAGCATAAAAGATTTATGACTATGTATAAAAGATGGGTGTGAGCTCGATAAATGATTTTTTTCCTCTTTTTTGTTCTCTTCAAAATGTTTATTGAAGCCATAATCCTTCTCTAGTGAATAGAAACAATAACTAATTCTGCCTATTATTTCAAGTAAAATCTAAGACATGTTTAAAAAATATTTTAGTGTAAGGACAGTATTTTACCTTTTCTAACATTATTCAATTGATTACTTCAAACAAATATTTTAAAAAAACCTTGCTTACTTTGAAACAAAAACAACGAAGATAGTTTCCTATTAACATTGGCCAAGAATAATGAAGGTGTGAAATTAATAATAATAGCAATCAAAACAGAATGAAGACATTGTTTTTTTTCCTCAAGAAATCAAAATCATTTTCTTCTGAAGCATAGATGCACTAATATATGTTGATGACATCTGAGCTAATATTGAATAATCGGGAATGAGTTCTTTGAGTTTTGCTGGAGAGCAAGCTGAAAATAACACTGTGGTTGATATTTGTTGATACAGCGTTTGGTTTAGTGAAAATGAACAGTTCAAAACTAGATCCCAAATATTATGTCTGCATACAAATATATGCTACATATCAAAAGTGCGGATTAAATGGGAAATGTGCTTTGTTTGAGTTTTGAGTAAAACCTCCAACTTACAATGTCTACTGTGCATAGACTACTGAATTTGCTTCTGCATGGCATGGTGATAAAACTTCCAAAGTAGTCTTTTTTTACAAAAACAGAATGCATGGTAATAAGGCTATCTAATGGCAATATATTAGTTCCAACATGAGAAGATGCTTCAATATTACTTAACACATGAATAAGGACGCTGCTGTCTCGTTTCACTATGTGCTTCGCTTAGGCCTCAGGGCAGACATTGTGGGAAATGGGATGCTGCTCTAGATGTTTTATGATGAACACTGAAAGTCACCTGACCATTGAATCATCACGTAATCATTCTAAAAGTAGAGAAAATAAGTTATTGTGTTGCTGTAAGAACAGTGAACACAATAGATAATAAAGTCAAAGCTGCAGAGATTGGTTGTTGTCCATGTTGACCTGATAAAGCACTTCATGGAATTGAGGTTCAAACAGTCAAACAGCAATAGTTAGATGTCATTCCTTCGAAGGATTGCTTCAGCTGAAGCTTTGCAAATCAATTTTATAGAGAACCAAGTCGGAGAGAGGCGACATATAAATCAGATAAATAAACAAACAAACAAACTTAAATTTAAACAGCAAATTTGTGATGGCCTAAAGGTGTAGGTTCCTAGTGGTGCAATCTGTTGCGGGTGCTCCAGTAGTCGCCCACCAATGATGCAATTTGGCGCAATGGCTTCGGTGCCATCTGTGTGTGCCACCATATTTTTTTCCTAATTTTTGATGATTTTTTTCATAAGCATGCAAGGAAATAAAGTCGTCCCTCTGAGCATGCACGGAAGTAAAATCGCGTACAGGGTTGACGCACCAATAGCTGAAGGTAAGAAATTTTTGTTTTTAGAGAATAGAACATAGAATAATAGAATTGGACATAGTCTCAGATGTCTTCTAGTCCAACCTTGGATTGTTGTTTTTAAAATTTATTTATAGAAAGTAAATGTCCTAGGAACAATCTGAGCAATCTGAATTAATTCAATTAATTAACTTGCAGCTCTATGTTCTAGATGAACTGCTATCTAGAATATAATGTAAAAGTAATTGGCTCAACTTTGACTTTCTGGAAAACTTTTCCTTTAAATAATTAATGTTCTTGTGGCTGCTGTTCTCAAATATCTCAGTAGAAGGATAATAAAAGTAATCAAATTAATTTCTACTTTTCACTATGTTTAATTACAGCTCACAAACAACCCTGTTGCTTTTGTTTAATAACAATATATGCACAAGATGATACAAAAAATGTAGGAATCATTATAGCAACATTTATAATACAGGTCAGAAGAGGCAGGTAAGAAAGATAGAATACTGTACTGTCAAAATAAAGCCAATGTGTAGTAATGGTGAGACTCAGAACTGCTGATGACAATGATTAAAGATCTTCTATCAGTCCATTTTTCTGATGAACATTGCCATTCATCTCCCCCATTGCTATTTTCTCCATTTATCCAAACTTCTCCAATAGCTGATTTGGTTCCAGTGCAACCAAATCAACTCACGTGCATTAGTCATGATTATTCACAGCTTTCCACAATTTATTTGAAGAAAAGGGGAGGAGACTATTTTCTGCAGATAATCTAATAATAGATCTTATCTTAATGCTCTTACTGATTCTTGTTCTCACCTTTGAAGAGAGAGACAACTATATAAATTTGATGAATAAATATTGCTTCTAAGATTAATGCTGAATTAACACATGCATATACATTGGGATGATAGACTGTGAGTGGCTCTCAGTCATCCAGCTGGATTTCATGGCTAAGACACAACTTGAACTCATAGTCTCCTGGTTTCTTGCCTGGTGCTGAGTCACTTCGTTATGAGAGAGGTGGCAAATAAATTTAATAAATAAATAACTAAACTGGTCAAGTGGGCAGAATGATATGAAATTAAGAGTTAACTAACAGACCCTTCTGATTATATTAATTATTCAATTTTTCCATTGAATATAATAAAGGAGTTTAGAGAAATCCATATTTTGAAGTATTTACTTTGGAGCTCTAAGAAATGAAGGAAGAAAAACACGGCAGCTCACTAATTATCCAGAAAATAGTCTATAAATAAGTTATAATGACTGTTAAGTATGCTAAGCATGAGTTACTTGGGAGAATTCAAAAGTTCATGGTTTTGCATATTCTGTTCTGATTGGTTGATTGCTTTGGCGCTAAAATTGTAACACTGTCAAAGTTGCCTGTTGCTGGGGCCAGTTAGTATAAATACTTAGAGATGAGGCATACACTCGCTCGCGTCTAGACTTGTTATATAGAATCCATTTAGCAATAGTGTTCCTGTCAGTCAATAAACTGTGAGAAACAGTATCAGACTTGTCGAGAGTTATTTCAATGACCAATACAGAATATCACCTGTTCCAGCTTAACTATAAAATCATTTAAGAACTTGAAAAACTAAGCAAGATAGAAAAAGTCATCTTTTTTTTTGACGAGGCATTTCTTTTCAGCTAAAAATGCTTGTTGGCATGGCTCAATAACCAGTTTCATTTTCTGTTGTCAGTATTAGGGAATCCATTACTATACTCAACCATAGTTCCCTCTAAGCTGAGCAGTGAGCAATCGCTCACTTAAAAATCATCATCAACTCAGAGTTTTCCAAACCTGCCCAGAAGCCGAGAGGGAAAGAGTGAGAGGGAAGGAGAGAGAGAGGAAGAGAGGAAGAGAGAGAAACAGATAGAAAAAAGAGAGGAAGGAAAAGAGAAAGAAAAAGAATGGGAGTAAGGAAGAGAGAAAGAAAATCAAAATCTAGTTTGAAACTAGCTCAACTATTTAAGTGGCATTTTGATATTGATAGAGTTGCCCTATTATGAGTTCACTGTTATAGACACACAGTACAGTATTTTATTTTGAAATTCTCTGAGGCAAAACAGGGTGGGTTTTTTGTTTGTTTGTTTGTTTATTTATTTATTTATTATTTCTGTGTCACCCAGTCCCGAAGGGACTGCCGCTCAGACACTATACATTTCCGCCGCCCCCCCCCCCAAAAAAAAAAAATTAGAGGGAACACTGCACTCAACACTTTCTCAGTTTTGTTCTTGTATGGAAGGAAAAAATACCACAACATTTGAAGAAGCAGAGTTATAAATCATTAGAAAGTCCATCAAATTTTCAAATCATCTAATTTTTCCAAATCTATTTGAAGATGGCTGTTTCTATTCAATGATTGAAAATAATTTCAAGAATTGATTTGAAGATTTGGAGGGATGCTTTAACTGATTTTCTTTACACTTGAATCACCCTTTCAAAGCTTAAAACAACCTAATATTCAAAATTTTCTCCCTCTGCCTCTTTGAATACTTTTGGGTTGGTCAAATATGTTTTAGTTTCCAATATATTAGAATGATTCTTCCACTCAACTGATATACCATAATTGCAAATTGGTCAGTCATGGTTTGTTTCATCTGAATTTGCCATAATGGCTTTGTCTGATTCACTGTTGCACAGGTAAAAAGTTGCGAGCACGAAAATAGCAGTTCTGTCATAATTTTGGGTTGGTAAAAAGGAAAATGACATTTTAAAATGTATATTGGCTCTAGTTTCCATGATATAAGCAACCGACTAATGAAGTAAGGTATATAAAATGCATCTTACATATAATATATAACATATAACAATCTTACCTAAACCTGAACTATTCTTGCTAGGCATCTTCAGGCAAAAAGTTACAAAAGAAGATACCTTATTATTCAAATCTTGACAGCTGCTAGAATTACCTATGCCCAACATTGGAAACAGGAAAATATCCCTACTGCTATAAATATTATCACAAAAATTATGGACTGTGCTGAAATGACGATGGAATTACAAAACAAAAATGATTCAGAGTTCTACCGGGCTTGGGAGAAGTGGTACCGATGGTTATCCAACAAAAAAATATGAAGCAACTACCAATAAGACAAAAGAAATTATTCAAACGCACGTTTCTATCTCACAACAGACCACGTTGTAATTTTAAAAAATAATGCCGTTCACATACAATCGAAAGTACTAAATAGACATTAGTTTCATAGACTGTCTGAACTCAATCCTATTGATATCGATTCATTATTACTAATCAACTATATCTACCTGTAAACACTTACAATCCTACTCTTTCCTTTTTATCATATACACCCACCATACGTCACAACTTAAAAGTCGTCAAGTCAAAATTGCCTGCTATCTCGCAGGTCTTCCCCTCTCCTCTTTCTCCCCTAAACTTCACTTTCTCATATATCTCTCATCACCCTCTTCATCCTCTAATACAATGAATTAAGCTAACCCATTTTTGAACCCCTATATGTACTTGATTTGAAGTTCTGTTACTATATTTGTTTTGAAGTTATGTTACTATATTTGTATAATCTCGACCTTGAACAAAAATGCTACTTTATCATGCATAATTTACTATCCTATCTTAATATGTATAGTTTCTCATGTTATTCTGGTATGTGCTTTTTTGTGTCTTTTTTTTCTGTATACTTTTCCCTTTCGCCCTTTTCTCCCTTCCTTCTTTTTTAATAAATCAATAAACTATTTTTTTAAAAATGCAGCTTACATAATCAGTATTGGTGACCAATAGAAAACTGTCACGCGTACCAAGATGATGCAATAGTAGCTAATATTACATAACCAAATTCTATAAAAGTCACAGTATCTGCTGCTTGGTGAGTTAGACAGCATTTTAAAACATTGTTTTGCGCTAGTTAATTTAGTTATGCCTCAAACCTGTTTAAATAAAGCAGATAATTTCTGCTATATTTGTGGTAAAGTTACTTTTGCATTCCAAAAACGAAGGATCACAACCATGATTAAGAAAGCCTACAACTTGTACTTCAGTTGCATAATGTGAGACCAGGACAAAAACTGGGCACTACACATATGCTGTAATTCATGTGGATCGAGACTTGTCCAATGGTTGAATGGGAATAAGCCTTCTATGCAATGATAGGTTCTTACAGGTATGGTCAGGAGCGCAGTACCAGTAGCAAAATTTGGAGCTCCACCCCAGAGCACCCAATTTGCATTGAAAGATATTGAAACAAAATGCATAAGCCATGCCCACAGTGTGGTAGTAAAATTTTTGGTACCCCATCACTGCTTCTATGCCTTTCGCAGTGCCAATGATTTGGAGAGAAACAACAGATCATGTCAGTAATTCTTATTTTTGTATGGTGCCTACAATTGAGAAAGGTCTTACTAAGAAAAAAAGTTGTTTGTGCAGTATCCAAACATTACATCAGCAAAATGTCCAGTATCTCATGGAGAAGGACTACCAATTCCAAAAGTGGCTGAATCTTTTCATAGTTGAGTCCAGTGAGGAAGAACCTCAGGAAGCTGAGGGGTGTGCATGAGGGGCGTGCATAAATGTATCATTGTGCACGCCCCTTATTGTGTGTTTCCTAGTGCTGTGTCTTTCCTAGTATCCTCGTTTATAATTACTTTTACTTATGCTATATTTATACAAACTATTATACTATACATGTTTGACAAATAAAATTTACAAATTTTTTTAAAATAAGATTGTAGTAATGAACAAACAGCCTTTCATGACCCAGATTATCTGCCATCCACATCTGCTGAACCACACTTCATAACACAAATGGAATTGAATGACCCAATAAGAGATCTGGATCTTCTGAAGAACAAGGCATAGGTTTTGGGTTCAAGATTAAAGCAGTGGAATTTCCTGGAAAGTGATGTTCGTACATCTCTATGCCATGACCATCAAAAATATCTTCTTCCATTCTTTGACCAGGAAGATGACATCACATTTTTTTGGAAACTATAAACCAGCAACTACAAGGAAGTGGTTGAAAAACTCATCCAGGCCTACAAAAATCTTGGTTGTAACATGTCCTTAAAAATCCATTTTCTGCACTCTCATCTAAATTTCTCTCCTTCAAATTGTGGAGCAGTGAGTGACAAGCATGGGGAATGTTTCCAGATATTAGTGTGTTTTTGTGTTTTTGTTTCTGCCTATTCCATAAATTTTAGCATTGTGTCAATTATAGTAATTTTTTTGGTCTCAGTTGGACATGGTTGCATTATTTTTCTCAGTTGTAAAATTGATATTGACTTTTTTTCTGGGAGTTAGGACGTTTAGTTTAAAGGAGGAAAAGTTAATTTAATAATTAAAAAAGCTTCAGTTCAATTATTATTTGTAGTTTTATTCTTTAAAGGACATTTTTATTATTGTAAAATAATATTTTTATACTAATAATAAATACTAATATTCATAAATTATTATTAACATTTTAAAAATTTGGTAGCCTAGCCTGTTTCATACAAGAGGGTAAATTATTTTTTTCTTCTTCTGTGTCTTTGGTATATTACCTCCAGATTGAAGATGTACCAGTATAGACTCAACTGGAACAGAGCTGAAAGATCAGGTCCACTATTTTCATATTTTTAGGAACCTCTAATATATTAAGGCCAGAAACATAGTTGAAATTTAATTTGATGGAAATGGGGGTGGAGGAGATAGATCATTTGTGTATTATTTTTACAGTTAACAATACTGCCTAACTTTGCAAAGACTTACAGCACAGTGAAAAAGTTAATGGCTGTAAACAAATTGCTTAAGCAATTAAAGGATGATCCCAGTATTTTGGTACAGTTACTGTAAATCATTGAGACATAATTTCCTTCTTCTAAAGATACAGCATTCATGAGCAAGAGAAGATTACTACCCTGGAAAATTCACATCCATTTTCATTGCCAATTATTCCTAGTTCATAACATTTTCTGTTTTATATATTTTTTTAAAAAAAATATTACAGAATCTTGCTCATAATTTTCCTCAATATGACTGAAATAAATATTCCGTCTGTTATGCATATTCTTTTATGCTGTATATACTTGCACTCTGTGGTTCTTCTGTAAGCATCCTTGATTGGGCAATACAATTGGGGCTAGCATTTCCACCAGTAAGTGATGCAGTCACTACTAAGTGAAATCAAGACTGTGCTTATGATCTTCCTTCAGTTTTCTTTTACTTTACAGACCTGTGAGAGTTATAAATGTGGTCATAAATGTTTTTCCCGCTATCACTGTCATAACAGTGATGAAAGAAATTTTGCTAAATGAAGTTTGCTAAATGAAGCAGTCACTAAACAAGGATGGCTTGTATTGTATTCATTTCCCAAATGTATACTTCCTCCCACTTTCAATTTAGCTGACTCCTTTCATTGCTGCTTCTTCCTACCATGACAGATCCTATTTAAAGACACACTTCAATGTGCTTTCATGAAAAAAAATTCTTTCATACCCTTAATGAATAGTACATAGAGCAGATGTTGGAGGAGCATTTTATATTTATTTATTTATTTAATTTGTCTAATACACAGTAATACACAATGAAGGTAGTAGAGGACATTTTCAAGGAAATAAAATTAGAGAAGCAATAGAAGAGAGAGTATAGGATAAAATAAATCAATGAGAGAATAGAAGAAAGATAAAGTGATAGAAGAGAAGATATATGGGATATAGGAGAGACAATAGGACAGGTGTCAGAAGGCACTCTAGTGCACTTATGCACGCCCCTTACTGACCTCTTAGGAATCTGGAGAGGTCAACTGTGGACAGTCTAAGGGTAAAATGTTAGCGGTTAGGGGATGATACTATGGAGTCCAGTAATGAGTTCCACATTTCAACAATTCTATTACTAAAGTCGTATTTTTTACAGTCAAGTTTGGAGCGGTTAATATTAAGCTTGAATCTGTTGTGTGCTCTTGTGTTGTTGCAGTTGAAGCTGAAGTAGTTGTTGACAGGCAGGACGTTGCAGCATATGATCTTGTAGGCAATACCTAGATCACTTTTAAGGTGGCATAGTTCTAAGCTTTCTAGGCCCAGGATTGTAAATCTAGTTTCATAGGGTATTCTGTTACAGGGGGAGGAATGCAGGGCTCTTCTGGTGTTAATGTCTGAGATGTGGTATTGGTTCCAAACAGATGAGCGGTATTCTAGGATGGGTCTGGCAAAAGTTTTGTAAGCTCTGGAAGGAGCGTAAGATTGCCAGAGCAGAAGCTACATAGGATTAAATTAACAACTCTTGAAGCCTTCTTGCTGAGGTTGTTGCAGTGGGCTTTGGCACTTAGGTCTTTTGAAATGAGTACTCTGACGTCCTTAACTGAGTGGGGGTTATCTGTGATAATTTGATTATTCAGTTTGTATTTGGAGTTTTGATTTTTTTTGCCAATGTGCAGGACAGAGCATTTGCTGGTTGAGATTTGGAGTTGCCATGTGTTAGTGTCTAGGTCTTTTTTGAGAGTAGTTGTGTTATCAGTGGTGTTGAAGAGTTTTACATCAGGGTAAAAGGGAAGTTTTAAAGAAAATTATGGATTGTGCAGAGATGAATAGACTGACAAACAAGATTCTGATTTTTACAGAATTTGGGGAAAATTTTATGAATGGATGGAGATGTTTTGATGTTGTTAATATTCAGATACTGTCGATAAAATTGAGACAAGAAGGTTTAGTTTTAAATATTATAACCCAGATGGAGAAGATGAATAATGGTGGTAGCACTAAGTATTAGTGATGGGCGAACCCAACGAAGTTCGGGTTCAGCGGATTCGGGCGAACTTTGCAAAAAATTCGGGTGAAATCACCGAACCCAAACCCCAAACTTTTTAAAAATAGAGCCGCAGAAGGCAGCCCTGTTGGTTGCCCACAAATTAAATTTGCAAGAGGGTGAACGGGGACGCAGAGTAGCAGGAGGAGGCAACAGCAGCCACCCACCAGCTTTTGCACAGCAATCTGATAGGCGGCAGCCACCCACCAGCTTTTGCACAGCAATCCCATATGCAGCAGGCATCATCTTTTTCACAGTAATCCCATGTGATGGAAGGCCATGCGCTCTGTGGCACTATCGGTCTTTGGCCGCTGTGACCAGTAGTAGCAACTTGAGGCTTCAGATTACACAGAAAAAGGAAAGGCAGAGAAAGAAGGGAGCCTTGTGGTTGGTCAAAAATTAAATTGAGAGACACCGCTAGTGGCTTTTTCTTGCATAGAAAAAGGAAAGGCAGAGAAAGAAGGTGGCCCTGTGGTTGGCCAAAAATTAAATTGAGAGACACCGCTAGTGGCTTTTTCTTGCACAGAAAAGGGAAAGGCAGAGAAAGAAGGCGGCCCTGTGGTTGGCCAAAAATTAAATTGAGAGACACCGCTAGTGGCTTTTTCTTGCACAGAAAAAGGAAAGGCAGAGAAATAAGGCGGCCCTGTGGTTGGCCAAAAATTAAATTGAGAGACACGCTAGTGGCTTTTTCTTGCACAGAAAAAGGAAAGGCAGAGAAAGAAGGCAGCCCTGTGGTTGACCAAAAATTAAATTGAGAGACACGCTAGTGGCTTTTTCTTGCACAGAAAAAGGAAAGGCAGAGAAAGAAGGCGGCCCTGTGGTTGGCCAAAAATTAAATTTGCAAGAGGGTGAATAGGGGGTCCTAGAGTAGCAGGAGGATGGAACAGCAACCACCCACCAGATTTTGCACAGCAATCCTGTGTGATTGGAGGGCATGAGCTATGTGGCGTGCTGGGTCACTGGCCACTGTGGGCAGTAGTAACAGCAGACTGAACACTGAGGGTTTTCGGTCCACGTGTGATCTAGCACCTCGTCATCACCCCTGGTATCTTCTTCCACCGACTCCTCCTCACTAGCCTTACTCTCAGACTCTACATTGCAGTAAACTGCAGGATCGGTGATCTGGGTCTCATCATCTTTCCCAGATGATGCGCTGGACACCCCCTCTTTCTCTTGTTCTGTTGCCATGGCTGGATGGCTTTGCACACTAGACAAGAGTGGCACACTGGCAAATTGCAACTGGTGGAGAGAGAACACAAACTGTGTTTGTCAAACCCAAATATAAGTATAAGTATTGATATAACACACATACAAAAGTACTGTTGGGATAATCTACTGTAAACATATTCAAATTAACTAAATTTTAAAAAAATATTTAGCTTTTTTAAGATGTGATATTCAAATGTACTTTATATTTAATTTACTTTACTATAAAATATGATATACTTTCTTATTAGAATAATTATTTTATTAGATATATAAGAAATGAATTTGTTGACCAGCGATTAATGTAAAGGTTATTGTAATGTTCTAATATTAGAGAAGAAAAAGCTATACTTCAAAAGTTTTTTTGAATATATGACATGTTTTTACAATTACTTTGTGAAAGAAAGAGATATAAGAGCCCCCATTGAATGATTACAAGGTAAAAAGGAAAATTTGTATATGTTTGACAATAAGCTGGACTTTGTGTTGGAAACTATGTATTTTTTTTTGTTGGAGAAAAAAAATTATGATTGAAATATATATATATATATATATATATATATATATATATATATATATATATATATATATATATATATAGCTACCCCGCATCCTCTGCAGGATTCGCGGTCAGATCGAGAGACAAGATAGTTTCTTGTTGTAATAATCGAGCCATGGATACACTGGATACATTGAGGATACATTGGATACATTGAGGATACATAGGATACATTGAGCCATGTTTCACAGATAAAGACAATATCAAAGACTGAGGAGTCTAGAAGAAGGAGGAATTCAGACATCTTCTTGACTATACTTCTGGCATTTAATAATTTGCATTTGAGATTAATTCTGTGTTGGGAGTAAGTTTTGGGTTGGTTAGAGGTAGTAATGGGCGCACTTTCCTATTCTTTGTTTGTGGTGTTTGGGATGCCATTTTGTTGTTGTTGTGGTAGTGTGGTTAGTTGGTGGGTATCAGTTTGTTGTTGTGGGATGGTCAGTTGGGAGATGTAGGCTGGTTGATGAGAAGAGTTTGACTGGAAGAAGTAGGGAGGGTTGTGGGTCCTCGATTTGATGCATTCATTGCGGTAGTCTATGTATAAATTGGTTTCACCCAAATCAAGGTGTCTCTTTAGTTCTACCCTTAGTTCATGGGAGCAGATGCACTGAATGAGCAAAAGGTCAGGCCTGGCTCTGAGTCTGTTGTATGTGATGTTGTTTCTGGTTATGAAATTAATGGTCTTGATGAAAAGCTGTTTTGTAGGTTTATTTTTACAGACCACTCTGCAGAAACGTGGTTTCTGAGCTTATGCTCTGGTCTGTTTCTGGAGACTTATAATATTTCATCTGGGGAGATTGATTGAGAGTATTGTTGGAGGATAATGTTCCTTATTTTTGTTATTTCAGATTCATCATTTTCTTCAAGGCCCAATAGGATGGCGTTCCGGCGTTTATGTTCATGCTCCATTGCATCTTTGACAAGAGTGGGGATGTCTGGGGAAGAGTTGGATTGTCTTTGAGTTATGGCTGGTGGTTGAGGTGGGCTTGTTGGAGTGTAGTCAGGTCGAGGTGAAGTAGTAGAGGTAGAGGGGATAAGGTTTGGAGGCATAGTTCCCTCTAAGCTGAGCAGTGAGCAATCGCTCACTTAAAAATCATCATCAACTCAGAGTTTTTCAAACCTGCCCAGAAGCCGAGAGGGAAAGAGTGAGAGGGAAGGAGAGAGAGAGGAAGAGAGGAAGAGAGAGAAACAGATAGAAAAAAGAGAGGAAGGAAAAGAGAAAAAAAAAGAATGGGAGTAAGGAAGAGAGAAAGAAAATCAAAATCTAGTTTGAAACTAGCTCAACTATTTAAGTGGCATTTTGATATTGATAGAGTTGCCCTATTATGAGCTCACTGTTATAGACACACAGTACAGTATTTTATTTTGAAATTCTCTGAGGCAAAACAGGGTGGGTTTTTTATTTGTTTGTTTGTTTGTTTATTTATTATTTCTGTGCTGCCCAGTCCTGAAGGGACTGCCGCTCAGACACTATACTTTTTCGCCCCCCCCCCAAAAAAAAAAAAAAAAATTAGAGGGAACACTGTTTGGAGGTTTTGCATTTAACAGTGCTTGGATGTTTTTTTCCATGGATAGTAGGCGTGGCTATATGCTTTTCATGAATGTTTGATGTGTTTTGGAAGTTGTTTTCAATGTATTGATATCTTCAGCCAGGTTGTTGAGGATCTCTAATTTTGGGGTAGTTAACACAGAAGTAAAAAAAATGAAGAGTTCCCACGGAGAAAGGTGGCTATCTGGTTATTTATGTTTAGGCAAAAGTGGTGAGCAGAATTATTGCAGGTTTGACATTTGATGTATTTGTCAAAATCATTTATAGTGTCCTACAAACTTTCTTCTTATCATGTTGGGAAATACACACTTTGTAGGTTTGAATGTGCTTTCATACTGATCTAATGCATTGCTAGTTTGGGTCATAGTTCCTTTTGAACTTCAGGCCAACACATACATCATGCCCTTATCTAAAGGAAATTATTCTCATTGCAAAGGAAGATGAGCAGAAGATGCCTTCTTAAATACTGCATTGGAAGCATTGCATCATTTGTGTTCATTTTATTCTGAATCAATATCTGAAAACCCCCTTTGGTCTAAAAACTCATGCACTTAAATTTTGTTTCATTGGGTTTTTGGAGAAGATTAACTGTTAGAGAGGCTTTTGCTTGAATTACCTGGGGCTTTAATTTGACTTTTACAGAGTGCATTTGGTCCTTGCCCTATTGACTCTTGATTTCTGTGGAAGATCATCAAAGGACTGACTTGTCTGTAATGCCTCTGACAGGTTCAATAAAACATGCTAACTGCATTTAAGCTGAGGTGAAATATTTTTTATACCCTAAACTCTAAGTTAAAGGGCATTTTTTGTCTATTTCATGAAATAACACATCTTCACATTAATCTACCATTTTTTAAAAAAATGGTCAGTCTTACAACTGTAAGGCTGAAGTTATTGGCTTCGTGCTGCTTTGAGTATAATCCTACTTTATTTATTAACCATACTTTATAACCATACTTCCAGCAGACATCCAAGAGATATGAGTAATTATTCAGTCATACAAAACAGATACATAAAACTTCAATTAGTGTTTAATTTTGGAAATAGCACAATCAAGTCAAAACAGTCTGGTCATAGATATTCAAATCAGTCAATATCTTTCAATACAATAATAATAATACTATGAGCCTATCTTTACATATCAGACATACACTACAGCTTACAAATACATCAAACTGTCATCAAATACACAGAGCTTACTACATCAGCCATAGTGAATCAATAGAAAAGAACAGAGAGAGAGAGAGAAAAAAAATCATGCTTTCTGGCTCCCTCTTATGGCAATTTGCCACACTACCACTTAAAGCTATAGTACTTCAATGCATACATTCATTGTTAGCTTTTTAATATATTGCAAATGGTCTTGTACCTAGTACTAACAAAAAGAGTCTCCATATGTGAGTTGGGTAGCCATAAAAAACTGTTTAATAAATAGCAATAGCAATAAGACTTGTATACTGTTTCATAGTGCTTTACAGCACTGTCTAAGCAATTTACATAGTCGGTATATTGCCCCCAACATCTGGGTCCTCATTTTACTGACCTTGAAAAAATGGATAACTGTGGAAGACATCTTGGAATGCTAGTTGGCAAACATTTAAATATGAGCCAGAGGTGTGCTACAACTGCCAAAAAAGTAATAATGGGCTGGCGGTGGGGTTCCCTAGACTTATTGTCTTGGGGGACCTTAACCTGCCATCACTCGGCAGGTCCTCTGGACTGGCACAGAAGTTCATGGCCACCATGGCAGCCATGGACCTGACCCAAGTAGTACAGGGTCCGACTCACGAGGGAGGGCACACACCCGACATGGTATTCCTCTCTGAGCAACTGAGTAATGGTCTGAGATTAAGGGGCTTAGAAGTGTGACCTTTGTCATGGTTAGACCATTTTCTGCTGCGGCTTGACTTCCTGGCTCCAATTCTCCCTCGCAGGGAGGCGAAACCGATTAAGTTGTTCCGCCCCAGGCGCCTGATGGATCCAGAAGGCTTTCAGAAGGCACTTGGGGCTCTTCCAGATGCACTCGTCCACAGTTCGGCAGAGTCTCTGGCTGAGGCCTGGAACAAGGCTGCAGCAGAGGCCCTTGACTGAATTGCGCCGCTGCAACCTCTCCGTGGCACTAGACCCCGCAGAGCTCCATGGTTCAACGAGGGGCTCCGGGAGTTGAAACGCCAGAAGAGATATCTAGAGAAGCGATGGAGGAAGAGTAAGTCCGAATCCGATCGAACACTTGTAAGAGCTCATATTATGACTTACAAAGTGGCGCTCAAGGCGGCAAGATGCGCATATCATGCAACCTTGATTACATCAGCGGAATTCCACCCGGCCGCTCTGTTTAGGGTAACCCGCTCCCTTCTTAACCAGGGGGGAGTTGGGGAACCCTTGCAGAGTAGTGCTGAGGATTTTAACACGTTTTTCGCTGATAAAATTGCTCGGATTCGAGTGGACCTCAACTCCAATTGTAAAACAGAGTCGACTGACAACGAGTCAGTTGAGGTGACTGGGGCTAAACATCTTTGTCCATCTGTCTGAGAGGAGTGACTTGGTGACACCTAAGGAAGTGGACAGGGCCATTGGAGCTGTGTGTTCTGCCACCTGTCTACTGGATCCATGTCCCTCTTGGTTGGTTTCGGCCAGTCGAGAGGTGACGTGGAGCTGGGTCCGGGAGATTGTCAACGCTTCCTTGGGGAGTGGGTCTTTTCTAGCCCCTTAAAAGGAGGCACTTGTGCGCCCCCTCCTCAAGAAGCCTTCCCTGGACCCAGCTGTACTCAATAACTACCGTCCAGTCTCCAATCTTCCCTTTATGGGGAAGGTTGTCGAGAAGGTGGTGGCATTTCAGCTCCAGCGGTCCTTGGAAGAAGCTGATTATCTAGGTCCTCAACAGTCTGGATTCAGGCCCGGCTACAGCATGGAAACTGCTTTGGTCACGTTGATGGATGATCTCTGGTGGGCCCAAGACAGGGGCTTGTCCTCTGTCCTGGTGCTTCTTGACATCTCAGCGGCTTTCGATACCATCGACCGTGATATCCTTCTGCACCGGCTGGAGGGGTTGGGGGTGGGAGGCACTGTTCTTCAGTGATTCTCCTCATACCTCTCTGGTCGGTCGCAGTCGGTGTTAGTGGGGGGTCAGAGGTCGACCTCTAGGTCTCTCCCTTGTGGGGTGCCTCAGGGGTCAGTCCTCTCCCCCCTACTATTTAATATCTACATGAAACCACTGGGTGAGATCATCCAAGGGCATGGGGTGAGGTATCATCAATACGCCGATGATACCAAGTTATACATCTCCACCCCATGTCCAGCCAACGAAGCAGTGGAAGTGATGTGCCGGTGCCTGGAGGATGTTGGGGCCTGGATGAGTGTCAACAAACTTAAGCTCAACTCAGACAAGACAGAGTGGCTGTGGGTCTTATCTCCAAAGGACAATTCCATCTGTCCATCCATTACCCTAGGGGGAGAATCACTGGCCCCCTCAGAGAAGGTTCGCAACTTGGGCGTCCTCCTCGACCCACAGCTCACATTAGAGAAACACCTTTCAGCTGTGGCGAGGGGGGGCGTTTGCCCAGGTTCGCCTTGTGCACCAGTTGCGACCCTACTTGAATCGGGAGTCACTGCTCACAGTCACTCATGCCCTCATCACCTCGAAACTCGACTACTGTAATGCTCTCTACATGGGGCTACCTTTGAAAAATGTTCGGAAAATTCAGATCGTGCAGAATGCAGCTGCGAGAGCAATCATGGGCTTTCCCAAATATGCCCATGTTACACCAACACTCCGCAGTCTGCATTGGTTGCCGATCAGTTTCCGATCACAATTCAAAGTGTTGGTTATGACCTATAAAGCCCTTCATGGCACCGGACCAGATTATCTCAGGGACCGCCTTCTGCTGCACGAATCCCAGCGACCAGTTAGGTCCCACAGAGTGGATCTTCTCTGGGTCCCGTCAACTAAAGAATGTCGCTTGGCGGGATCCAGGGGAAGAGCCTTCTCTGTGGCGGCCCCAGCCCTCTGGAACCAACTCCCCCCAAAGATTAGAATTGCCCCCACCCTCCTTGCCTTTCGTAAGCTGCTTAAAACCCACCTCTGCCGTCAGGCATGGGGGAATTGAGACCCTCTTCCCCCTAGGCCTTTACAATTCTATGCATGGTATGTATGTATGTATGTTTGGTTTTTTTTATATTAATGGGTTTTTAATTGTTTCTAACATCAGACTACTATTGTACACTGCTTTATTGTTGCTGTTAGCCGCCCCGAGTCTCCGGAGAGGGGCGGCATACAAATCCAATAAATAAATGAATGAATGAATGAATGAATGAATGAATGAATGGATGAACGAACGAACAAACAAACAAACAAACAAACAAACAAACAAATAAATAATGCCTTGATAAGACCATGCTTGAAATACTGCATCCAGTTTTGGTCACCACAATATAAAAAAAGGATGGTGAAACTTTGGAAGGAGCTGATTAGGCAGCTGGATGCTAAAACATATAATGAATGTTTGCTGGAATTGTGTATCTAGTCTAGTAAAAAAAGGAGTGTCATAATAGCAGTGTTATTTGAGGGGCTGCCAAAAAGAAGGTCTGTGGTGTGTGTTTGACTTATTCTTCAAAGCACCTGAAGGCAGAACATGAAGCAGTGAAGGGAAACTTATGAAAGAGAGAACCAACCTAGAACTAAGGACAAATTTCCTGCCAGAACAATTATTTGGTGGAATCACCTGCCTCTAGAAGTCCCTGGTACTCAAACACTTGAGGTTTTTGAGATGAACATTTGTTTGAAATAGTATGTTTCCTGCTTGAGCAAGGGATTGAATCAGAAGATCTCCAAGGTCCCTTTCAACTCTGTTATTCTGTTAAATAAAATCTAGCAAGATAGGTTAGCTAAAATCTTTCAAGGGATGATAAAAAGAATGTAGAGGCATGGATGTCATCAATGGAACTTCTATACAAGCATCCCTCTGTTGCACAAATACATTGAAATTGTAAAATGTTTACTGCTGATGTCCCCATCACCCAAGCCATTTTCGGATAATAATCTCTGAAACACGAGTCTAACTTTGGTATTAGTTGGAAGCAAAAAAGCTTCCAAGTTAAACCGTAAAAAAAAAATGTCCGTAAACCATTAATTGAACTAGCATAGAAACACATCATAAAAACAGTGGCTATTACCCATATGACTTTTAATGAGAAACAGTAGTAGTTAGGAAATACTTTAAATAATTACTTAAAGTCGTGACTTTTAAGCTGGTAATGAGAAAAGATGAGGATGGGAAACCAGCCTCAATAGAAAACATTTTCAAATCGGTTCATGTTGTATATAACAGTAATGCTATGCTGTCATCATTTGGCTCTTAATTAAGAGTTAAAGGAATCTGTGCATAAATTTGAATTGCAACATATCTTAAGTTTTTATTTTCTCCCAGAATATGCATTTGTAAAATTTACAAAGCTTTTACGTGTGCTTTTGTGCAAATAACACAGGAAATGGAAGCATGCTCACAATAGTAATAGCTTAGATTTCCTGCACCTAAAATTCTTAAAGTCAAATTTTCAATATGTGCCAAAAGAAGAAATTGAATGGACTATAGCAGTGTTTTTCAAACTTGGCAACTTTAAGATGTATGAACATCAACACCCAGAATTCCTGAGGCAGCATGCTCTTTGAAGAATTCTGGGAAATGAAGTCCACACACCTTAAAGTTATGAAGTTTGAAAACACTGGACTGAATCAACTAATTTTGTAAAGTATTGTTTGAAAAATGCATCAAAATTCCATGTTTTGTGCTCCTTCTCTTTTTAGTAAAATTAAAGATAGAGGGAAGGGCAGAACAAGTCTTCATAAATTAAAAATTATGTTTTGCCTTATAGGAAAAAATGTGAATGAAAATCCTCCTTCTGTTGGAGAAAAACATCTAGATTTCCAATGAAATATATAGCAATCTTGGAATTTTGAACCTCTTTAGAAAGTAGAATAAAATAATTAAAACCTGCATGCAAAAAATAAAATCCTGACACCCCTCCCCCACCATGTAAAGTTGCAATAAATTATAATAACAGAGTTGGAAGAGACCTTGGAGGTCTTCCAGTCCAACCCCTTGCTTGGGAAGGGGACCCTATACTACTTCGGACAAATGATTATCCGACAGTGTTGAAGCATTCACAACTTCTGAAGGCAAGATTTTCCATTGATCAATTGTTCTAACTGTCAGGAAATTTCTCCTGATTTCTAAGTTGCTTCTCTCCTTGTTTAGCTTCCATCCATTGCTTCTTGTTCCACCCTCAGGTGCTTTGGAGAATAGCTCAACTCCCTCTTCTTTGTGGCAACTAAATGTAGTATTCCAAGAGTGGCCTTACTAAGGCATTATATAGTGGTATAAACACTTCATATGATCTTGATTCTATTCCTCTGTTAATGGAGCCTAGAACTGTGTTGGCTTTTTTGGCAGCTGCTGCTCACTGCTGGCCCATATTTAAATGGTTGTCCACTAGGATTCCAAGATCTCTCTCACAGTTACTACTGTTGAGCAAGGTACCACATATACTGTAACTTGTGTATTTTGTTCTTCTTGCCTAAATGTAGAACCTTACGTTTTTCACCATTGAATTTAATTTTGTTTGATAGCACCTAATGTTCAGGTCCGTCAAGATCCTTCTGTAGTTTGAGCCTAACTTCTGGAGAGTTGACTATTCCTGCCAATTGGTGCCATCTGCAAATTTGATGAGTTCCCCATCTATCCCTTCATCCAATACTTTGATGAAGATGTTGAAGAGTACTGGGTTTAAAACAGAGCCTTGCGATACTCCGCTGCATACTTTCCTCCATGTAGATGCAGTTCCATTGAGCACTACATGTTGAGTGCAGTTGGTTAGCCAGTTTTGAATCCTTCTTGTACTGTTGCTGTCCATCCCACATTTTTCTACTTTATCTAGTAGTAGGTTATGGTCAAGAGTGGGCAAGCAGGCAGGACGGGGTAGAACGCAGTTCCACTGGTGGAAATGAAAATGGGTGCTCAGCTCCAGCTGATCGGCGACTGTCACTTCCTGGATTACGGGTCTTGGCTCAGCTCTCCTTTTTTTCCCTGCTGCTGCTTCTGCACTCCTTGCTTTTTCCCTCTTTCTTTCCTTTTTTTTTAAAAAAAATATTTTTTATTATTTTCAAAGTAAAACGAACAAAGACATACAACATTAAACATTTAAGGAGCTACTATTGCTCCGCTTATCTTAGAAGTGTAACTAATACAAAATATAAAAAACTCTAACTGTTACAAGATCTAAGCAGAAAAACCACACTTGAAAATTACTTTATCATTAAATTTAATTATAGATTTTTAAAATTAAGATTATTGATTGAGTTTCTCTCTCTATATTTTTTTTTGTACAAAAAATAATAATAATATACTTATATGTATATATATATCAAAAAACAATAAGCAAATTATTAGTAATGCAAGAAGAATAAAGAAAATAATAATATAAACACTTAAACTATATAATTCTATCTTATAATTTTTAAGTAATCATTTATTCTTATATGTTTAATTTTTAATACTATTTTTAACATTCCACCAATCATATACTTTATCCCAAATTTTATAAAATTCTGTTTCAGTTTGATTGTTCAACCTTTTAGTCATCATATCTAGTTCTGCACACTCTATGATTTTTTTAAACACCTCAGAGTCTTTCGGTATCGTCTTTTCTTTCCATTTCTGCGCGAATGTTATTCGTGCCGCAGTCAATATATGTATTATTAAATAGTAAATATCTTTTTTATACTTTATATTTGAAATACCCAATAAAAAAAATTCAGGAGATTTTTTAATCTTCTCCTTTGTTATTTCATTTATCCAATTCTCTACTTTATTCCAAAATATTTTTGTCTCCGAACAGGTCCACCATGTGTGGTAATATGTACCAACTTCTTTTTTGCATTTCCAACAAATGGGCGATACCGAAGGAAACATTTTAGAGATTCTATATGGTGGAAGGTGCCATCTATAAAACATCTTAATTTGATTTTCTTTGAAAGAGATTGATTTTGTTATTTTCCAATTATAGGTCCATATCTTTTCCCAAGTATCTAAATCAATCTCTTTGCCAAAATTTTTGCACCAACTGATCATATTATCTTTCAATATCCAACCTATCGTTCTATGATTTAGTAAATATTTATAAACATTTCCAATTGTCTTTGTTTGATTTTGGAATAATAATTTGCCCAGTACATTATTTTCTTTTTTAAAAATGTAAGTCTTTACGTCTATTTGATATCTAGAACTAATCTGCATATAATGCCACCAATCTAAGTCTATACCTAACTCGTATAACTCTTGTTTTGTTCTTAATTTTAATTGATTATTTAACAAATCACTATATTTCCAAATCTTACCTTTTCCTTTAAGATTTGGGTGTACTATGGCTTCAAGGGGTGAAACCCATTCTGGCATTACTAAAAAATGATTTTTCTTTATTTCATTCCACACTTCTATCAATGCCTTTCTAATAACATTATTTTTAAAATATGAGTGGGTTCTTAACTTATCGTACCAAACAAATGCATGCCACCCGACCATCAAGTCGTGGCCTTCTAGGTTAAGCAATCTTTGATTTTCTAGTGTAAGCCATTCTTTTATCCATGTCAGAGCCGTGGCAAGATAATATAGTTTCCAATTTGGAAGCCCCAGGCCCCCTCTCTCCTTACGGTCTTCTAATGAATTTTGTTTTATTCTTGATTTTTTACCTTGCCAAATAAATTTTCTTATTATCTTATTCAATTCGGCAAAGAATTTCGCTCCTGGATTTATCGGAATCACTTGAAAAAGGAATAGTATTTTTGGAAGGATATTCATTTTAACTGTGGAGATTCTTCCTACGAATGATAATTGTAAATTACTCCATATTTCTAAATCTTTTTTAATCTGACTTAATAATTTTAAGTAATTGTCGTTTTTTAAAGATAGGGCTTTGGAGGTCATCCATATCCCTAAGTATTTCACTTTTTTCGTGATCTTCATGTTTGATAAGTCTCCTAAGTGTTTTCTCTGTATTTCAGTCATATTTTTTGTTAGTATCTGTGTCTTTTCCTTATTTATTTTCAACCCTGCGACTTTCCCATATTCTTCAATCACATTTATTAAATTTAGGATAGATTCTATTGGGTCATCTAAAATAAAGACTACGTCATCTGCAAATGCTTGTGTTTTATAAACTTCTTTTCTGATTTTCAATCCTTTTATTTTCTGATCTGCTCTTATTTTTATCAGCAATACTTCTAAAGTCAAAATAAACAACAATGGTGATATTGGGCAACCTTGTCTTACTCCTCTTTGTATAACTACTTTTTCTGTTTGTTCACTATTTATTATAATTTTAGCAGTTTGTTCAGAATATATAGCGTCTATTATGTTAAAGAACTTTGTTCCTACTTCCATCTTATTTAATTGTATTTTCATAAAATTCCAGTCCACGTTGTCAAATGCTTTTTGAGCATCTAAAAATACAAGTGCCATTTGCTTTTCAGGGTGTTGTTCGTAGTATTCCAAAGTGTTAACAATTATTCTTAAATTATTTTTAATTTGTCTTCCTGGTAAAAACCCATTTTGGTCACTGTGTATCATGTTGTTTATAATACTTTTAAGTCTATTGGCAAATATTGATATAAAAATTTTATAGTCTACGTTCAACAATGAGATAGGTCTATAATTTTCAATTTTTTCTTTCTTGGTATCCGCCTTATGTATTAAGGTTATTAAAGTTTCTGACCAGGTTTTTGGTAATTTACCTGTTGTCAATATTTGATTATATATCTCTAGCATGTTGGAAAAGAATATTTCTAAATCTAGTTTGTAAAATTCAGCTGGTATTGCGTCTGGACCGGTCGCTTTATTATTTTTTTGATTCTTTATAGATTGTTTTAATTTTATATCTGTAACGGGTCTATTTAATCTTTGCTGTTGGGCTTCCGTTAAAACTGGAAGTTTTATTTGTTCCAAATATTTAAAAATTAAATCCTCGCTTATCTCTTCTTTCTTATATAATTGTTTATAGAATTCCGAAGCTATTTCCTTTTTGTCTTCTATTCTATGTTTTATAGTACCTTTTGAATCCATCAGATTTTTTATAATTTTATTTTCTCTCTCTTTTCTAAGTTTGTATGCCAGCCATCTTCCAGGTTTATTTGCATATTCAAAATAATCTTGTTTTGCTCTTTTTATCTTTTCTGCAATTGATTCTTGTTCTATTAATCTCAATTTATGTCTTATTAATTCTCTGATTTTTTAATTTGTCGTCCTTATCCTCTTTTTGCATTAAAATTTCTAATTTTCTTAATTCTTCTACTAATGTTTCTTGGTATTCTTTCTTTTCTTTATTCTTTTTTGCTGTGAATGCTATTGTTAATCCACGTATATATGCTTTGGTTGTGTCCCATAAATTTTGAGGGGTAGTATCTGCATTTTTATTTATTTTTAAGAAAATCTTTAACTCCTTCTCTACCCATTTCTTATATTCAGGATCTTTTATTATAATTCTATTCATTGACCAATTCTTTATTATCCTTTTACCTTTCCAATATATGGATAGAGGGTTATGATCGGCCCAAGTATTTGTTTCTATTTCTATTTCACTTATTTGTTCCATTATTTGAGTAGGAGCCCATGCCATATCAATTCTAGACCAAGTCTTATGTGGATTGGAATAAAAAGTATACTGTTTATCTTTTAAATGCTGTTCTCGCCATACATCTTTTAATGCCAATTCTGTTTTCATTTTCCAAAATGATGCCGGTAATATTACCTTTTTTTTCTTTTCTTTTCTTTTCCCATTATAATCCATTTGGTCATCTGATATTGCATTAAAGTCTCCTATTATTATCATATTTTCAATTGATAACTCATTGATTTTTTCATGTAGGTCTTTATAGAATTGTTTTTGATTATCATTTGGTGCATAAATTGAGACAATTGTTAAAGGTTTTATTTCTAAATCTAATTGTACTATCAAGATCCTTCCATCACCATCATTATATATTTCTTTAGATTCAATTAAATCATCAATATACATTGCTACACCTCTTTTCTTTTGGTTTGCCAAACTTGTGTATAATTTTCCCAATTTGGGATTCTTAAGGAGACTTCTTTTTGATTTTTTGATATGAACTTCTTGTAGGATGCTTATCTGGGCTTTTTGTTTCATAAGTTTAGTTAATACTTGGTTTCTCTTCCTTGGGTTATTTAATCCATTTACATTGACTGAAAATATTTTCAGATCATGTGTCATCTTTATTTATAGTACCTTTTGGGTTCTTTTGGTTCTTGAAGTCGGGTATCTAAAATTAAGTCTTGTGAGATCTGTAGTTGTTTCTGCCTTACCACCAACGCTTCTTCCCCTCCACCACCTGTGGCCCCCTTCACTTCGTCGCCAAGCTCTGATTGGATCTGAATTTGCGCAGTACTGTCCAGTCCACTTCGTACAAGGAAAGATCGTGCTTGTTCTACACTTTCTATTTTCACTCTCGTTGATTGCCATGTTAGGGTCAAACCTTCTGGTATCAGCCATCTGAAAGGAATGCTCTTTCTGATTAAAATACTTGTAAGAAAATAATATTGTCTTCTAGCCTCTCGGACTCTCCTCGGAACTTGTTTCAGAATCGCAATTTCTTTTCAATTACGTTGGAAAGACTCGTTTTTTGTGTATCTCAATATCGTATCTTTGACAATTCTTCTTGTGAACTTGATGTGGACTTCTCTGGGTAAGTTGTGGCGCCTAACATATCCAGTCTGAACTCGGTAGACTTCGTCGATCTCTTTTACCAGGTCTGTTGGGTCCAACTGCAAAATGGCTCCCATAACTTCTGCCATTTTTGCGGGAAGATCTTCGTCTTTTTCTTCTTCGATGTTTTGAAACCTCAGTCCATGTTGAGCAGAGTGAAGTTCTAAATTGGTTATTGCTATGTCAAAGTCTCTACGGGCAGCGTAGTCACGGTCTTCATATTCTTCTACTCTCTGTCCCACATCTTGAATTTTCCCTTCTGTCACTTGTATTCTCTTTTCGCTGTCTTGTAATTTTTGTTGAATAACTTTTATATTTCCATCCATTTCGGCAACATTTCCTTTTACTTCAGTTAATTCAGTTCGAAGTTCTGCAATTTCTTTTTTAATTTCGTCTTTCATCTCCTTCATCTCTTGCCTCAGTTCCTGTAAGTAGGTTTTCATTTCCTCTTTGTCTGTGTTGCTTTGATTTTTTGCCTCGGTTTGTAATGCCTTGATGTCAGCTAATGCTTCTTGGATAATCTGAAGACCAGGGTCCATCGTAGGCTTGTCTTTTTCTTTCTCTTTAGCTAACATTGTGGGTATGGTCATTTGTTGTAACGGTGATGAAGTTGGAGAAGTCCTAGGTGTTGAAGTTGGAGCGGGAGTAGTTGGTTGTTTTCGCGTTGTTATTGTAGTCACTGAAGTCACACTCTGTGCCCTCTGGGAACCTTTCATAGTCCAAAATTTACTGTTAATTATTTTGTGTTAAAAAAAAATATTTTAATCTGGATCTTATGTATCTTAATAGAAAAATGAAGCAGTAAAAGGAAAAAAGAAAGATTAAATATATTGATTTAATTCAATTAATGCTATAATTTATTGTTGAGTTTAATTAAAAGGAAAGTAAAAAAGAAAAAGAAAATAAAGGGGTAAAGGTAAAGAAAGAAAAAAATATTTTGGTGAGTTCCTAGATTCCTTAAGTGGGGGTCAGGTAGGGGAAAGGAAGAAACCAATATTCTAGCACATATCTATTTAATAATAATTAAAAAAAGAAAAAAATATAGAAGAGAAAAAAAAGGGGGAAGAGAAAAAGAGGAGAAGAAAAAAGGAGAAAAGTAAAAGGAAAGAAGGATAGAGAGGGTTTCTTCAAAGAGGGGTAAATAGAAAATAAAATCAATACCTAGATAGAATTTCTTTTAAGAAGACAGAAAAGGGAGAGAAGAAATAAATATTCTATATATATATATAAAAAATAGAAAAATATATTTAAAATTATTTAAAAAATATACTTATATGTGTAGGAGTGCAAAAATAAAATAAAATGAAATAATAAAATAATATAAAAATTAATCCAATTAATAAACAGACTTTTTGTTAAAAAAGAGAGATATATCAAAAACTCTAAGGGAAAAAGGGTTCAAAAATTTCTAATGAGTCCAAAAAAGAAAAAAAAAAACCCAAAAAGAAACAGTAGGCCTAACTTATACTCTAATAAAATTATCCAGAGAAAAAGGGAAAAAAGAGAAAAATAGGTCCAAAATCAATGTCCAGAATATTTTCTAAATTCAAATACCAATGAGATGGTCCAAGTTTCTATACTATATATTTAAAAAGAGAGAGAACAACGAGAGTAAAAAAAGTAAAAATACAAAAAATATCCTTACGCCTCTGAAATCAGACAAAAAATAGTCCCAGCAAGTCCAAGGAAAGATTTATAATAGAATAAAAATAATATCAAAAGTTTTAAGAATAGGAAAATAAGATGTATACTCCAAAATTCGTTTAAAATATTTATAGCTTCAGAAAAAATCCATTGAAAAGAAAAAAAAAACATAAATTGAATTAGTTCAGTACATTAGTTCCACAATGCTCAATTGATTAATATATTAATATATTTTACTTCATTCACTCCATGATTTCCAAGTCAAACTTTAGTTTTAGAAGAGAAAAAATTGTAACAAGAAAAAATATACGAAGAAAAGGGAAAGTAGACACACCACACTATAATCTTAAGTAGCAAAAAAAAAGTGAAAGTTATACTCAGTTGTAACAAAGGCAAGTAGTTCCGGCTGATCTTCTCCACTGCGGATGGATATCACTTACAGTTTTCTTCTTTTGTTATATTCGCCTTAGAGTTGAAAAAATCTTCTTTTTCCCAAACTTGTGAAGATACCAAAGGAATTCCGTGTGGTGCTGTGAGTCTCCTCTTTCTGCTGATCAATTATTTGTAGACTTCTTCTATTTTTTTGACCTTCCGCTGTCGGCGACCGCTACGGCTGTGTCCAGGCAGCCGCCTGGGCACAGCTCTCCATGCCTGCAGCTGCGGGGCTATCCCTCACCCCGGGACCATGGCGATCCGTCCCAGGGTGTCCGGGAGACCCCCTGTCCTGTGCCGATCCCTCCAGAGTCGGCACCACGCGAAACCGCGTCCTGCAGGCTGGAAAGGAGGACCGCGGTGCCGGAGCTCAGCCTCCGCTCCTCCGGCGCGATCGGGCTCCACCCGGAAGTCCTCTCCCTCTTTCTTTCCTACTGGCTTCGGATGAGCTTCCCTCTCTCCTGCCCAGCTCCCCTCCAGTCTCACGCAGCCTGAGGTGCAAGCAGAAGGCATGGGTGGAAGCAGCGCTGGAAGAATTTATACTTCTGGCAGCACCTGTTCACCTAGCTACCCAGCCTGAGGTGGGGGAGGACCCAGGAAGGAGAGCACGGGAGACACAAAGCAAATTGTCACCCCAGCGAGCGACACTGGTAAGGTTGTAAGGCGAGGACTTAACAGTTCACTTGAACGATTATCATTCAAGCCACTCCCACCTGGTCACATGGCCGGCAACCTACTCCTACCCAGTCACATGACCATTAAGCCACACCCACAAAATAAGCCACACCCACCGCGTGGCAGTAAAAAAATTGGCTGCCCATTAGTGGTTATGATCAACTTTATCAAATGCCTTACTGAAGTCCAAATATATAATATTGACAGCATTCCTCTGGTCCACTAATTTTGTTATTTTGTCAAATAATGCAATAAGATTACTCTGGCATGATCTATTTTGGACAAACCTATGTTGCTTTTGGTTATTACTTTGTTTACTTCTAGGTGTTTGTTGATTCTTTGCTTGATTGTCTTTTCCAGAATCTTCCCTGGTATTCAGCTCATGTAATCTCCTACACTGAGTATTTCCAATACTATTTACAGCCATGCAACTTTACATGCAACCCTTTAAAACATCTGGTATAATAAATGAGTTTAAGATTGGCTTGTGGACAGTGTTTTCCACTATTCCCATTGGCAAGGTATTCATTTTGAAAACTAGTTAGTTGTTTATTTTCCCATTTTATCTATATGCTAGATAGGGCTGAAATGTTTTGTCTATTTTATTTTTATCCTAAGAAAACATCCTTCTCTATCAAGTTGTCTGCAATTAAAACTTTATACAGTTATCACATCCTTTGGGTTTCAGAGAGTCCATATATAGATATGCTATCTATTTATTTTGTGTTCAGTTAATTATAATTTATCATTTATATTTAACACTCGGTTTAGTAAATAATCAGTCTAAAGGATCAGTGTAAAAATTTTCATAGCAAGTTCACATATATATCCTGTTTATTTCAATGATACTCTCTCTTTTTCAGCAAATCTTATCTGCCAACATACTTTATATTTATTTGTTTCTCCAGAATCTGCCAACTTGTGGATCTGAGTTTTAGAGGGGGGTTTTCTATCAGTCCTAACTATCTTATTCATATTTTCAAAAATAACATTGTGCTATTATTTTCAAACCTAATAGCAAGGCTCTGCAAATTACCCAAGATCTTATTTCAATTTGCAATTCAAGCTGAATAATAGATTTGATTTGTGTCTGTGATTGGCTGAATCGATTCAGTGATAAGTTCAATGTTTGAATTGATGGAAAAAACACTCAGTTCAATATATCAAATTGATTCACAACCTACATTGGGAAAGGTGAGTTGATTGAATTGTGTACAAATGAAAACTCCAAAAGAAAACTGTTTTGAATAGACCTCAAATGAAATGCTCTAACTGCTTGCCTATTTTGACTCTTTTCTTTTTCTTTCTTTTTTGCTGTTTTAAAATTAGGTGACACTGGCTTGTATTTTAAATACAGTTGAATGCAAACTTCTAAAAGCAGTAAGATTCTCACCAAGTTATTTTGAGATGCCAAATTACCATTCCTTTATAAACAAATGAGAATCATTCACAAGTGCATCCTAAAATCCACTATTTAATTTTAATATCCAAAACTGCCTAATATTGTTTCATCTGAAATAATATGTAGTTGTGTGTGTGTTTCAATTATCTATGAAAAGTAAACTGCTACTTTTAAAAATTCTTATTTGGGTTAGACATTGTTATTCCTATTGAGACACTTTTTCAAACTTGACGGATCTTCAGACCATAATTATTCTTTTGGTTCTTATCTTGTCTTCTCTTGAGATACAACCATGCATCCCCCCCCCTTCAAAAGTCAAGAGTTCAGTTTTAAATTTTAAAACACCTTGACAAAGTATATCAAATTAATATTTAGACCAGTGATGGCGAACCTATGACACGCGTGTCAGCACTGACACGCGTAGCCATTTTCGGTGACACGCGGCTGGAGAAATGGGGAGCTTTAGGGCAGCGGTCCCCAAACTACAGCCCGCTGAGGCCATTTACCCGACCCCCGGCAATGTACGAGATTTTACCATAAGCTCCCGAATCTCCCCTCCACTCTGCTGCTGAGCGTCTGGCGGCAGCAAGGAAGAAAGCCAGGGGGCGGGGAGGAAAGCATCCTATGGCAGAGCAGCAGCAGTTCCTCTCCCTGAAGGCGAGAAAGAAATTGGCCAATTGCAGGCCCGCTTTCCTCCCCGCCCCCTGGCTTTCCTCCTCCTCCTCCTCCAGACGCTCAGCTGCAGACCGTCTTGGTCCCTCCAGTGCCGCTTTTTTGCTTCTTCGCCACCCCGCGGGAAGCCTGGAAGCCCTGCAAGAGCGGCTGGAGGGGGCCGTAAGCAAGCCATCAGGACCCCTGCCCACTAACTTGTTGACGGCCATGCCGTCCCGGATCGCAGGGAGGGGAGCTCTTCTCCCGCCAAGCACCGGCGAGGCCCTCCCAATGCTTGCCCGCCCAGGCCATGCACTTGGAGCCGGGGTGACGGGCCTAGCCTCAGCTTACTTGGCCCCAGCGCGGCCAAAGCGTGGGGCGGAGTAGGCGGCGGCTGCTTCAGGCCCGCCCCCGAGCTGAGCTTCCTTTGGCTTCCTTCAAGGCAAAACTGCAAAGCTCACCTGCTGCCTCGAAGGAAGCCAAAGGAAACTCAGCTCAATAAGGATCGGCTGTTGGTCTCTTCAAGCTGCTGCCGCCCACTGCGGAGATCCCTTCGCCCGAACAGAGGCGGCGGCGGCAGATTCAAGGGACCAACAGCCAGTCCTTTTCGGGGCTGCGTTGTTGCAGCGTCTGAGGCCGCCGCCGCCTCCACCTCCAGGCAAAGGGATCTCTGCAGTGGGCGACAGCGGCAGCTTTAAGGGACCAGCAGCCGGTCCTTTTCGGGGCTGCGTCGTTGCAGCCTCCAAGGCCGCCCACCGAGGAGATCCCTTCGCCTGGAGGCGGAGGCAGCGGCGGCCTCAGACGCTGCAACAACGCAACCCCGAAAAGGACCAGCTGTTGGTCCCTTGAACCCGCCGCCGCCTCTGTTCGGGCGCCCCCCCCCGCCCAGGAAAGAGTTGCAGCAGGAAAGCAGCGCATTTGAAAAGCGTGCTACTTTCCTGTAAAACCGGCTTTCCTGGCTGGCACAGGGCTTTCCCGGGCAGCTGGCTTGAGCCTTGTGCCGGTTAGCAAAGAGGAAGGAAGAGAGTGAGAGAGAGTGAGAGTGTTTTTTTCTCAAGGTGACACACCACCCGAGTTATGCTCGGTTTTTTGGCAAATTTTGACACACCAAGCTCAAAAGGTTGCCCATCACTGATTTAGACTAAGGAAGAGCAATCTTTCTAATATATATTTGCAGACTCCAGATTAAGTTGTTCAATTCAGGAGATAAGTGGGAAAATGTTGAAGGTAAGGTTTAACTGAGGAGCTTATAACAATGAGGATGGGACTGGTTTGCTACCCAGATGTTTCCTGTTCCCATCTCCATACTAGCCCACTATCATTCCCAAAGTAATCTCTCTCTCCTAATCATCATATCACCAGATGGCCTCCTATAGCCAACTAACGTGAAAATTGGAATTTGAAGCCCAAATCTTCTGCAAATATTGGTCATCTTCACTACAAGATATCAGTAATCCTTATAAAGCTATAATGGACCGTTCACAAATAACATCTTCCATTTATCTCCTCAGTGTCATTTGATCAAATGTTCATACCAGCTAACAGCACAGTTCAAAAATATTTGCAATGCTGCTGTAGCTTATCATGTTGAATCAAGGCCTGGGAAAAGATTTCTAGGGATTTTACTCCTTTGAATTTTTCTGAACCACCTTTCAATATGAGTAGAATGAAAGACAATTCAATAAACCAAGAAACAAGGAGATAAACTATTTCAAAAACACACAAAAAGCCCAGAAAATGAATGTATTAATATTTCCAGAGATAAAATGTATACATATGTTATTGCTTCCACCTATTGTAAGAATAAAATAAGAAATCACACATTCTTAAAGATTATGAATTTTCAATGCAAAGACTTAGCCTTAAGCCATATGTTTCCCATAGTGTGGCTGCCATAAAATATATATAGGCCATGTGATACTTGATATAAAAATGACAGTACAATATATCTTTTCTCTTTGCCAGATGCTATGTGTCACTGTACCCAAGGGTGAGCCATGTTTAATACAACCCATATGGATTCCAAAAACATATGGAGTAATTAAAATTCCTAACTTTCTTTTCAGAGTGTGTACTTATTTAATAATCTGCATATTCTGTATATCACAGGTGATAATAATTTGATGCACATTTTTAAAGTATCTTCTATAGCTCAACATGAACAATTTTATTACAGCTTATTCCTCTTTATTTTTGAAAGTTGGCCCAAACAATGTCATTTATCCTCTTCGCCAACGATGTAAAACTCTTCAACACCACTGATAACACAACTACTCTCCAAAAAGACTTAACTCTGTTTATGAGTGGTCTAACACATGGCAACTCCAAATCTCAACTAGCAAATGCTCTGTCCTACACATTCATTCATTCATTCATTCATTCATTCATTCATTCATTTATTAAATTTGTATGCCGCCCCTCTCTGTAGACTCGGGGCGGCTCACAACAATAATAGAAAAAACAATGTAGAATACAAATCTAATAATTAAAACTAAAAACCCATAATTTAAAAAACATGCACACAACAAACCATACATAAACAATATAGGCCTGGGGAAGTTATATCAGTTCCCCCATGCCTGACGACAGAGGTGGGTTTTAAGGAGTTTACAAAAGGCAAGGAGAAATTGGGAAAAAGAATCTGAACTCCAAATAGGAACTGAATAATCAAATTATCACAGATAACCCCCTCTCATTTAAAGATCTCGGTATACTAATAACAAAAGATTTAAGTGCCAAAGCCCACTGCAACAACATAGCCAAGAAGACTTCAAGAGTTGTAAACCTAATCCTACGTAGCTTCTGCTCTGGCAATCTCACACTACTTACCAGAGTTTACAAAACTTTCGCCAGACACATCCTCAAATACAGCTCATCTGTTTGGAACCCATATCACATCTCAGGCATTAACACCCTTGAAAATGTCCAAAGATACTTCACCAGAAGAGCCCTTCCCTCCTCCACTCGAAACAGAATACCCTATGAGACTAGACTTTCAATCCTGGGCCTAGAAAGCTTAGAACTAAGACGCCTTAAACAAGATCTAAGTATTGCCCACAAGATCATATGCTGCAACGTCCTACCTATCGGTGACTACTTCAGCTTCAACCACAACAACACAAGAGCACACAACAGATTTAAACTTAACATTAACCGCTCCAAACTTGACTGTAAAAAATATGACTTAAGTAACCGACTTGTCGAAGCGTGGAACTCATTACCGGACTCCATAGTGTCATCACCAAACCCCCAACACTTTACCCCTAGATTATCCACGGTTGACCTATCCAGATTCCTAAGAGGTCAGTAAGGGGCGAGTACAAGTGCACTTGAGTGCCTTCCGTCCCCTGTCCTATTGCTCTCCTATATCTCCTATACCTTTCTTCTATTCTTATATCTCTTCTATTCTTTCATTGATATCTTCATTGATATGTTGCTATATCTTCCCTTCTCTTCTTTCTTAGATATATTTTAATATGAGTATATCCTCTATAATCTTCATCATGTATTTTACTATGTGTATACCCACTAAAACCCTCATTGTGTATTGGACAAAATCAATCAATCAATAAATAAATAAATTCTTGTCACAGTAAGTCCCAAACTCTTATGATTGTGCCTTAATGATGACACCATAGCTTTAATAAATATCTTCCTTATTTTTTCTTGTTTCAGAATGTCTCAATTCCTTCTCAAGTTTCTTGAGGATTTCCCCTTAAAGTTCGGTTCAAATGTGATTCACTGAGAACCTTAAGAAATTATCTTAGCTTCACTAAAATTGGATTTTCTAAAAGTTCCTCAAATACCGGAATGTCACTGAAGATTGCCCTACATCTCAAATTATTATTTGTTGCATTTCTGTGGGAAAAAAGACATATGGATTTTGCTCTAACAAGAACAGTATTTAACTATATGCTATTTTTGAACAAAAAAGAAAATTAATTTATTCATCAGAACTTTTTATTGGAAGGCCAAACTAGATATTATGAAGAAAATCAATTATTTAGATATCCACATCTTTTTTAAAAAAACCTGATTACTCCACACTAACAAATGAGTGAAATAACTCTGGTCAGTTGGCACACTGAGATATGGGACATAGTCTACAAATAGAGTAGTTATGTATTTCAAGCCATTATAGTTTGAAGCAGAATAGATTTTAATCAGTCTACATATTCAAAATCAGGTTATAAATATTTGTGCCTTATTATGAAACCTTTAGCCTTTAGTTTTCCTACAAACACACTTTCTTTAAATTTCTGTAAATTCCATGAATATTTTATGTGTCTTTCAAAACAAACAAGATACTTCATCAAGTTGCCATTTGGATGATTCCCTCAGGTTCTTTTTTATGAAGAAGACAAGAATGACAAAATATCCAATTAGATCATGAAAGTAAATTCAATTGTGGTGTGATTTTCCAGTGTGCCCTGAGACTCTTTGTGTTGTTTGTGTCTATTTATTGAACCTTATCTAATATTCATTAACTTTAAAAAGGACATGGAGAAATTTGCTTCCTGTCAGGAACTGTCATACATTTATTATTTTAAAATATCTCTTTTTTCCCCAGATAGTTTCTAATTATAATTACCTCTGAGACATTTTTCAATCACATCAACACACAAAAGAGGTAAGTTCACTATAGCTTTATTTCATTATTCTTAATTAGCTTTCATACCAAATCCAGACTATTGGCCCTCACAAAGTTCTAAGAATTCAGTTATTAAACAGAGATTGATAATAATTAATCCAAGAGGGAATTTAATGGAGAGGGGGGTTTAGCTTCACTTATTATTTATGAAAAAAGAAATCCTACAATAGCATACTAAAACTTCTCTAGTTAATTACATGAAGCTTTATTTCCCATAACCTTAGCAAATTAAAAAATATTTATTAGTTTGGAAAAGTAATTGTTCATTATTATTTTATCAAATGCATTCTTCAGGGGATATACATTTGCTTGTTGCATTTGCTATACTATGAAGTGGTAAGAATTACCCTTTACGTTTGGTGCAACACAGCTATATATCTATGCACATCTGAGATTGAATGTCTTCTTTCTTGGGCTGAATGGAATATTCAAATAAATTGATTTCCACATCATAATTTACTTTCTTAGCTTTTTATCCTACTTTTTAAGTGTCATAAATAACTCAAAACTGCAAATATGCTTCTATTCTCCTCACGTTCACTGCAACAATGAAGGACTACCAAAATTTTTACTACCACACTGTGGGCGTGGCTTATACAGAATGCCCTGCATTTTCTTTCAACATCTTTCAGTGCAAACTGAGTGCTCTTGGGTGGCGCTCCATTTTTGCTACCCCCCTGTGTCCCCCCCCTGTCCGGGCAGTAGCCCACCCCTGCCTATGAGGTGAATTGGCTCACATACAGTGACTGACCCAAATTCACATAGACAATTTTCATGCCTTGTCCATATCCGTCTCTTTCCTAATCCTAGAACCTCTCCTTGGAACAACAACATCGCTAGTACTTAGCACATGTACCCTGTACTAACAGAAATGTACATTATGGCAGTAAATTAACACCAGAAAGTTTTCTTAAATGAAGTCACACTAACTCCTCCCAATTATTTAAATAGATCTACTCGAAACATGACTAAGTCAGGGTTTAACTCAGCTGCCTTATCTTAATACTACAACACTGTTACATTTCAGACTACAGTGATCCCTCGATTAGCACGGTCTCGATTAGCGCGAAACGCTGCAACGCGGTTTTTCAAAAAATATTAATTAAAAAATAAGTCCGTGCTAGTTCTCTCTCTCTTTCTCTCCCTGTTGCCGGCGTGGTATATGAGAGAGAAAGAGAGAGGCAGAGGTCGGGCGCATTACCGGGAGGTGGAGGCGGCGTGGGGACGCTGGGTGCCGGGGACACCGAGGAGGGGGTGGACGTGGCCTCTCAGCTGCAGAGCCGAACAAGGGCGGAGGCAACGGCGGAGTCCGGCGCTGGGGCCATGCGGGGCCGCTCATCCAGGGGGGCGTGGACTGGCAAGTCGCCCTCCTTTCTCTTTCTTTCTCTCTCTTATACCACACCGGTAACAGGGAGAGAAAGAGAGAGAGCGGAGGGCACCTTGCCGGTCCACGCCCCCCTAGATGAGCGGCTCCGCATGGCCCCAGCGCCGCCCAGGCAAAGGGAAAACCCCAAGATCGCTTGCCGCTTGCCGTATTGCAGCGAAGGAGGCGAAGCAAGGCTCCAAGCTGCAATACGGCAAGCGGCAAGCGGCAAGCGATCTTGGGGTTTCCCCTTTGCCTGGGCGGCGGGAAGACCAAGGGAAGGTTCCTTCAGCTGCCCAACACCTGATCCGCTCCGCAGCGCGGCAGCAGCGAGGAGCCGAAGATGGGGTTTCCCCTTTGCCTTTACCCCATCTTCGGCTCCTCGCTGCTTCCGCACTGCGGAGCAGATCAGCTGTTGGGCGGCTGAAGGAACCTTCCCTTGGTCTTCCCCGCCGCCCACACGCAAACTCCACCATCTGCGCATGTGCGGCCATGAAAAAAAATGGCGCGCATGCGTAGATGGTGTTTTTTACTTCCGCACCACTATAACGCGGAAATCAATTAGCGCGGGAGGTCTTGGAACGTAACCCCCGCGCTAATCGAGAGATCACTGTATACTTGTACAGAGGCTGTTAAAATTGATGTGGCTTTCTGGAAATATAAATTGCATGCCGCCCCGAGTCTGCGAAGAGGGGCGGCATACAAATCTAATAAATAATAATAATAATAATAATAATAATAATAATAATAATAATAATAATAATAATAGTATAAATTATTCTTTGCTATTTAAAAGAAGATACAAAAGCACTGGGCCTCTTCAGATCAAGATTCAGATTCCCCCCCCTTTTCATTGGTAATTTAGAATATTAAAGCCCTCCTCCCCCCCCCAAAAAAAAACTCACAAAAAGGGGGTAATGACCTGTCTTTCATATTAAGTGAAAGACACAAGTTGAGGCCCAAAAATGGGTAGTCAATCTTCAGAAACTAAGCTTTCTGAGGCACATTACTAGATCATAAATTCCCAATACACAAACTGGCATGAAAATAAAATATTTATTTTATTCAGAAAGATATGAAAACAAAGAGAATCAATGAGATTTACTGTGCTTAGAGAAGAGAATAAATATCTAAACAAAGGGAGAAATGGTAAATTCCTTCATAATTGAGGAATTTGAGATTGGGGATTGAGTCTCTGGAAAAATAGCTGTTAAAAATGCTGGGCAAAGTTTTGCACGTAAAAGTCTTCCTGTTGTTGATTTTTGGTTTTGATTTGTTTTAGAAAATATAAATTATATGATGCTGAAAGTTTTTCCCCTTTCTCCCCATTAATCCTGAGTCTGGGAAGATTTAAAGACAAAAATCTTCCTTGTCATTTTTTTCTCTCAAGCAAGAACAATCAATTTACAAAAAAATAATGAGCTAATCCACTGTTTAAATATGGACCTGTTGCTGGTGCAATATGAACTTTAGATTTACATAGCTAATAGTACCTAATAAAGTATACTTTATGTTTAATTTGCTCAAAATCTGGTCATCCAATAATATCCACAAATAATGCTAATTACCCATCAATATCCACTTAGTTTCTTTGTGTCTAATTATAACTCCCAACCTAATGCAGTCATAAAAACATCCATTTCCCAGATAGTAAAGGCAAATATGTTCCATGGAGTCCCAGAGCTTTTGCAAATGACCATCATCTCCAGTAATGCTTCATCTATAAATGGAAAGATGGAAGAGTCCTTTATGAAATAACTTTGTGTCAGTACATTAACATACTCTTAGTTGGTAGGATGCCATCAACAGACCATCAGCTTGAAAAGTTCTTTCTAAATTGAAGATCCAAATTTATATAGAATGTTTTGAGTATCCTTGGAATAAATGAGGCTTTGGTCATGCTTGTGGCTTACTGTTCAAAAAATACCAGCAATGATTCCAATGCTCTTACTATTAGCAGAGCATATTGCATGTGGTATGGGTTCACTAAAGTTAATAACATAGTGTACAGCTCCTTCACTTTACTAGGTGAAATGTGAAAAGCTCAACTGGCCAAAGTCAAGACATGTGGTGTAAATCAATCAATATGGAGCCATCTAATCAAAACAAAGGATTGAAGTTTGCAATTTTAAATGTTAAACTTGTGAATGACAAGTGCATGAAGTCATAAATGGAAAAAGAAAAAAAAAGAATGTGGAGCTGTGAAGCTAAAAGAAAGGAAAGCCAGTAACAGATGTAAAGAAAGGGCCTAAACTTATACTTGAGGATTAAATATAAATAGGACAATGTATGTGTAGATTTAATATGGATTAAAATATGTGTTAGGAACTATGAGTTAGAGTTATTTTGATTTTTCTGAATATGAAATTAGGACATAGATCGTGATAGTAATGGTAGTAATGATTATACTGCAATGGCTCTGGATAATACAGGAACAGGAATGAGTTTGGTGTGTGTGTGTGTGCGCGTGCGTGCACACTTCTAAATTCATGCAACTTAAAGGGGGGTTTCTTGAATAACATGAATGGAATGATAGTAACAAGATGAGAGAATATAGAAAAGCTGATAGAGCAATTGGAAGACGCAAAAACATTTGGAAAAACAATGATTATGGAAAAAGGGGAGTGAAAAAAACTAGAGTGAAAGTAAAACAATTGCAAGAAAAGAAAATATGAGTCCAGTATGAGGAGGGGAGTATTAGAAAATGGATTAATCTCCTAATAGAACAAATGGAAAGTGTGTGTAAAGAAAGAAACAAAATAAAAACATCCTGTTTGCCATAATGTCCTGGACCTGCTAATCCATAACTCAGTGGCTTTATGCAAAACTATCTAAGCCGTGATTTTTTCTTGTGATTCAACAAAGGAGACAGTATTCCATCATCTAAATTTTATTAAATGCTGCAAATTCTGCAAAACTGTAAAACAACAACAACAATAGTATATGATAACAACTACCTGCCATGCTCCACAAATGAGACCATGTGCTCCTAGATATAAGGCGGGCTACTTACTGTCTAGCCCAGGATAGGCAAAGTTGTCTCTTCTATGACTTGTGGACTTCAGCTCCCAGAATTCCTGAGCCAAGCTCAGGAATTCTGGGAGTTGAAGTCCACATGTCATAGAAGAGCCAAATTTGCATACCCCTGGGCTAGCCAAAAATGTAACTGTTCCTAAATCCTCCAGGGCCTAAACTGCCTAAAGATGTGTAAGGATATACTGCTTACCTAAGACTCCTCCAGGTCAGGCAATATTGTATCTGAGTGGTTTCTCTGAATGAAAGATGAAATATTCCCATCAATGCTTGTAACAGGAAGTGACGAGACTGGGAAGGGGAAGTTAAATATGGTAATAATCCCTGAACACTTCCTTATTAAGGAATATTCTGTGCCTACTTTGATTAGAAAGGTAAGTATTGCCTAATTTATCTGTAAGCTAGCTAAACAGAAAGAAATCAACCCTCTTGTGGCAGAACAACAAATGCTCTGGGGACAGAATACACAGAAATACATGGATGTATAATAATGAAATATTTAAAAAGATGTTTGGTGGAATGTAGACATGAATGATACTGTGGCTGGGAGGAGAATGATTGTTGTAAAACAAATCATGATGAGAAAAATATTACATAAAATATTGAAAAAGAAACCAGTTGCAATGAATGAAGTAAAAAAGGAGCAATTAAGATTTTGAAATAAAGTAAAATTCAGAATAATTTTTGCAGGAAAAGTGTTTTGAAAGACTTAATAAGAGCTGAACAAGAAACTCTCTAGGGTAATAAGTGACAAGCCTGTCTAGGATGAAACTATTTTGAAGAATATTAAAAAAAGCATTTTAGAGGTCAATGATATCCAAAAATAGAAATTAAGCAAATGTTTTCAATGTTAATTTCCAACCAAAAATAATGAAAAGGAAATCAAAACTGTGAAGATAGTGAAAAATTATCAGTTTATAGTGAAACTAACTGATAAATTTTAAAAGATGGATGTGGTTTGCTCATGGAGTTCTTGGAAAAGTGATGTTATTATTCTCCCAAAAAAGCAGAAAGGAAGAAAATATTAAAACTTATTGGAAATTAATTAATTAATGGAGATTCACTTTGGTATAGTGGTTCAAGTACTAGACTACAAACTGAGAGGTTGTGAATTCTCCTTTAGACTCAAAATCAGCAGAGTAGCCTTGGACCAGACACCCTCTCAGTCCTAGAATGCAATGGTAAGCCATTTCTGAAAATGGCCAGAAAATGGCCCAAAAATGACTTTTAAAAGGCCTGTTTTTCAGGGTGTTGTCAGGCTGTATTTTGTGCCATTTTCAGGCTGGGTTTTTTTTTTTTTTTCAGTTTTCAGGAATTTTTTGGGACCAAAACAAGCCTGAAAATGGCCCGCACAATGGCCAAAAATCAGGCATGCACAGTGCAGCCAGCTGGTCTAGGGTTTCTGGTACTCCAGCACATGCACATGTACATGCATTCTGGTTAAGCACTCAGTGTCGAAAAGGTTCACCATCACTGGGATAGGTTGTCCCCTTCTTCCTTGTGACAGCCTCTCAGATATTTGAAAATCATGTCACCCCCAGTCCTTCTTTTTTTAGGCTAAACATATTCAGTTCCTGCAACTGTTCATATGTTTAGTCTCCAGATCCCTAATCATCTTTGTTGCTTTTCTGTACACTATTACAAAGTTTTAATATCTTTTTTTATATCATTGTGACCAGAACTGGATGCAATATTCCAAATATGGTCTTATGTTCCCAAGAAAGCTGCAGGGACTTTTTCACACAAGAGTCAATGATGACTCAAAGGCACTATAGTACTATTACTATTACTGCTAATAAATCCAGACTAAACATCTGGCTGTCTCTGCAACCAACCATAATTATAATTTATTAAGCATCCTTATGACGTTATTTGGCATATTTAGATTAAAATAGTATGAGAAGTGATAGTCAGCAAAATTTCAGCAATGCTTTGTGCCAGCAAGGCAGTCCAGGCCAGATTTGTGGATTTTTTTTAGCGGATCAATACGAAATGTATGAATATGATAAAGTGTTGTGTATTTGTAAATCAAAAGAAAGCACATCATAAATTTTATATATTTAAATTATGGAATTCACTGTGTGAATATTAAAAGTTTGTTGCTAAAGGTGACAAGTGTGATTGATGATGGAAGTAAGTCATGTAAGAATGAATGGCATGCTTAGAGAATTATTCATTGTTTAGTAGAGACTAAGACGAGGATATGAGTTGTCCCTTGATTGTGAATCTATGGTATTAATTGATGAATATGTATAAAATGTTTGTATAGGTAACAGTAAAGGTGTGTTGGTTGGGAAAATGAATAGTCAGATGTCTAAATGGCATGCCTTTTAGCCATTTTGTTGGCTAAGAACATATATTATTTGAAACAAACATAGTGTAACTGATGTGTTGCAAAGATAAGTATGGAACTAAAAATTAATACAGTATATCAAAACCAAGATAAATGTGTTTGAAAGCAAAAATGGAGTGGATGGTTGCAAGTTACAAATGCATTTTTTAAAAAAAAAAAATCTAGAGCAAGTAGATGAATCTGTGCATTAGGTAGAATGTGTAAGGTGGGAAAATGAATGTAGATATTTCAAGACAGCCAAATGATGGAGACATTAGTGGGCTTTATACATCGCCTATTGTGAGGAATGCTTTTTTTGTCAAACCAAAGAAAAATGGCTCTGTGAATGCATGAGAGATCTGTGGCATATAATAAATAAATATGCCAGGAGAAACAGGTAAGCTGTATATAGTTGAAATGAGGTATTTAAGGATTGTGTGAAAATAAGAAGAGATGTGGGACTAGAATAATTAAGTGAATATGGATTGTATACAAAAATACTTTTAAAGTGCTTTGGTTGTATAGAGAGAATGAATGAGAACTGTATTATAAAACCAGTGTGTAAAAGGATATTTGAATGAATCGGGAAGAAATAGGACCCAGAAAAACCAATTGTATGCAGTTGATGAGGTCCTCATAAAAAGAGAGGTAAGAAGTTTAAAGAACAAAAAGCCATGTTGAAATGATATATGGAAGGGGTGAAAGCAAGGATGCTTTTCATGAATAAAAAGTTATACAGTATAGAGATATAGTGAATGAGGTTGGTGTTAACTAGATTTTATCTATTCTTTTCCGCTCTCAGCTTACTATTTCTTTCTCCTTTCTATACTTTCCATACAAAGGTATAGTGTAGGTGTGCGTCTCTTGACCCACTGTAACTGCAACTTTCAAAAACTGCAGCTAATGAGGCTATGAGAAAAAGGGGAAAGGTTGAATGGTTTTAAATTGTATTATAACTACACCCCTTGAATAATAATAATGAAAAAAACTTCTTGCAGCAACCAACTACTTGTTGATAAAATGTCTTCCTTATCTTTAAAGCAATAACAATACTGCCTTCTATCTTCTTTTTCCTGTAATGGGTTGAGATCTCTTCCTATTCCTTCTTTTTTTAAAAGATTTGGCTTGTTACTTCCTTTTAATGAGTATGCTGAGGTTACCAAACCGGGCATGCAGATTGATTACTACATATCAACAAAGAGTATCTGTTATCTAGAGATTATCCAGATTTTTTTCAGCCAAGATCAAGTATCCATGTAATACATTCCAGTGCATTACAGAAACATTTGTCCATTAAGTGACAGAAGGTTGTAATCCATGACAATAACTTTATTCCAGAGGAAACCCAACTCCTATAATTGTTGCTAAAGTTCTTAAGACTCATGCACTTATAATAAAGAGTTGCAATGAGAAACAAAAAAAAATTTTTTTTTGGTAATATATCATGTAAACAAAAGGTGAGAGAAAATGTGAGTCATTGCGGGTAGTTTTAATGAGAAAATACTTTTTAATCATGAGATGGTCATGCGAGGGATGCTGCAATTTGGGCCAGCTTGATATCCATTCAAGGCAATTTATTTTCATTTATTTTCTTTCTGGAAAAGAAATAATAGCTCACACATGGCGCTGGTGCAGTAATTTGAAGCATTTGGATTTGCTGGCTCTCTCTCATCTCCTCTATTGCTGATTTCACATGAAGCCTCCAACGATGGGAGGCAAATAGAAAGAACAAAGCTGTCACTTGAGGGATGAAGTAATAGCTTTTTAAATAGGACAAATCATTCTGTTAATACTATTGGTGCATATTAACAGGGTGGGACTTGCAACAAGGTGCAATATGTGATGCTTTTCTTCATGATCTCATTGAATTTGACTCTTTCAGATGCCTGTCTATCTTAACTGAGTCTTTAGTTTTAGGTAGCCAACAAAACCCAATATTCCATGTGTTCACTGAACTGTGTCGGTTTCCCACTCTCTCCAGCAAATTAAGATGTTGCTTCTTTATGTATTTGGATTTTGAGTTCTGCAAGCTTGGAATTCTAATTCATATGCAGCTGTCCTTTCGCTCCAGACTATTTTGACATTAGTTCCCAAATACAAGGGACGATGGTCAGTAGATGCAGAAATACTAAAAACACAATTTCAAATGCTTTTCCCAATGAGAGGGAAAATGAAGGCAATATATGGGTTCCTCAAAAGCTTAGTGAAAATCTGAAAATACAACAATAAAAAAGTGGAGATAAAAGAGCTGGGAAGGAGGGCAGATCTCCAAGGAAGAATATATACAGACTGAGATAGCATTAGAAAGGTTAAAGCTTACAATGGACTGAGATTGACAAAGGTTGCTAAGGACAACAACTCTGGCCTTTTTCAGATTTGTTGGGAAAAATATAACAAAGAATGAAAAGAATTAGGATACCAGCTGGTCAATGGAAAATGCTAACAGTTGAGTAAAGCAAAACTACTTAATTCATATTTTGACACAATTCTCCAAAAAGGTACTTATTGGTTTGAAAAATGTATAAAATTATACATATAATATTATATATAAAATTATACATATAATATATAATATATATAATATATAAAATTATATATATAATATAATATATATAATATATAAAATTATATGTATAATATATAATATATATAATATATAAAATCTATGAAATCTACACCAAAAAAATCACACGTAACCCTTCCCTGGTACAAGCTGATACAGGAGTTGCGCCTGTAGCCTAATGGCTAAGGTCTTTACCTTACAAGGCAGATGCCTGAGGTTCGAATCCCAGTAAAAAGGGTGTGGCTACCTGATGAAGACAAAGAAGCCCGAAATAGGTCTATAGTACTCTCTCTTCCTTTTCATTATCAGCAAAATATGTTGCATATGTGTGTGTGTGTGTGTGTGTGTGTGTAAAACATATTTTTGCTGAAAAGGAAGGGAGACTAATATAGATCTATTTCAAGCTATTTTGCTCTCATCAACTAGCCATACCCTTAGCGGGATTTGAACCTGGGGAGTAGCTTTAACCTCTAGAGCAGCGTTTCCCAACTGGTGTGCCGTGGCACACTAGTGTGCCGCGAGACACAGCCAGGTGTACCGCGGAGCTCCTAGGGAAGCTCCAGCTGGGCGGGGCGCTGCCGGTGCCGGTGCGGGCTTTCCCAAAACGGACAGAGAATGCCCTCTCTCGCAGCCCCCTGGCTGGGAGCGCTTTTGCTGCGAGAGAGGGCTTTCTCCGTCCGTTTTGGGAATGCCCGCCACCCCTCTCTCGCGCGTGCCGCTCCCCTTTTCTCTCAGCCCTCCCTGGCTTCGCTTCTCAATCCCTCCCTCCTTCTGTCTTTCCTTCCCCTCAGCCGTTCTGTCTGGGGGTCTCCCGCTCTTCCCTTCCCCGCCTCCCAGGCTTTGCCTTCACCACCCCACCCCCTTTTTGGTTGGCAAGGAGTCCTTTGCCGCATCCTGCAGTTCGCACTCGGCTCGAGGCCGCTTTCCCTGGCTGCGCTCTTTCTTTCTCTCTCTCTCTCTCCCGTGAGCCGGGGGAAGGAGAAAACAAACAAACAAAAACTTCTTGCAATGGGCCCGCGTGCGCGCTCGTGCCCGCGCTCGTCACTTCAGCAGCGAGGGAGGGAAGTCAGAGGGCGAGGGAGCGAGCGAGCGCTCTTGTCCTCGGTGCCCTCTGCAGCCTGCCTTCCTTCTTCTTTGCCGCCGCTGAGGGACGGAGAGAAGGATAGAAAGGAAAGAGGGAGGGAGAGATAGAAAGGAAAGAGGGAGGGAGGAAAGAGGGAGGGAGAGATAGAAAGAAAATAGATAGAAAGGAAAGAGGGAGGGAGAGATAGAAAGGAAAGAGGGAGGGAGAGATAGAAAGCGCTGCTTGCTGCTCCATCCTTTGCTTGGTTGTCATAGAGACGGAGAGGGGTAGATATTAAAGGGGGGTTGGGAAGTGTGCAGGAGGAGAAAAGTTTTGTTAAGTTTCGATTTCCCAGATGTCCGCGAGACCATTAGACTGGCAAATTCCTGAGATGCCCGGGAGGAGCATCTTGGAACCACCTGATGCGTCTGGACAATGAAGATTGGACGGATGTCCAACAGGGGGGTGGAAAAGGGGTTTTTAGTATGTGGGTTACGCGCCATTTTCTTCAGATTTTGCTTTGCTTCTGATGCTTCAAGTTCTGATTTTGATAAATTCACTTTTAAACTTAAATGAAAGGACTCTGAGTTTTATTTGTCTGAATTCTGACTGGCAGCACCTGACATTAATTTTATGAGTAGCATGTCAATAAAGATGGCATGATAATGAAATTGAAGTATAAGATGCATCAAAAATTATCAAAATTCCTTCATCGTCTCATCAAAATGGATTTGGAGTGGAGTGTCATATGACATGTCATAAAGTTCTTCCATGACCTCTCTGTTTCTTAAACGTTTCTTTATTAATGTTTAGATAAAGAACGGGGTCAATGATCATCAGATCTGTAGTTGACACAAAATTGGGTGGGCTCTATGGACTGAAAATGGACTGAATAAAATTTAAGAGTGTCAAATGCAAAGTTACTCACTTAGGAATCAGACAAATGTGGCTCCTTGTTTTACAGGAGCATGAAAAAAAGGTATCATGGAAATGTTTAGAAGACAGTGTCTGATTTAGAGCAAGGATTTTGAATTCTATCCTCTATTTATATCACTATATATAAAAAAGGAAAGACTTTGTGCAAGATTTTATTAGACTGTTAGTAACTGAAGAGCTGACAATGCTCTGGCAAAGCAAGAGATTTTTGTTGTTATCTGTACTCGTGTAGCTGTCTTTATGTATTAAAGGTAAAAGTTTCTGTCAGTCACGTCTGATTCTAAGGCATGGTGCTCATCTCTATTTCTTGGCCAAGGGAGCCAACATTGTCCAAAGACAATTTTTGTGGTCATGTGGCCAACATTGCTATACACCAAAGGTGCACAGAATATTTTTACCTTCTCATCAAAGTGGCACTGTTTAATCTACTTGCATGTGCATGCTTTGGAACTGCTAGGTTGGCAGGAGCTGGGGCAAGTAATGGGAGCTCATCCCATCTCACAGAGCTCAGGTCTCAAACGTGGGCTGTCAGATCTCCAGCTGACAAGCTCAGTGTCTTTTAATCACTGAACCATCATGCCCCCTTTTCTATGTCGGAGGACAGCACCCAGAACAAATAGAATAATTTATTTCAACTACAGTATTATCTTTAAAAAAATTAAAATATGAGCCAAAGTTTTTTATAGGGGAAAGAGATGTTTCTATATTTAAGAAAGATAATGTGATATGACTGGCACTTGACACGAGATGGCACTTGTTGATCTAAAAAACAGATCCTGCAGCTGCAGAAAAGATGATGATGATATGATGATGATTGTGTTATATGCTGACTGTTTTTGCAGGGAATGTTTGTTGAACTGATCTGGAGTGCAAAATCCTAGCATAAAGCAAGGAGGTATAGAAATCCCTTTGATGCCATTGATTGATTTCTGCATTTTGCAAGCTAGATGTGTGCACCATCAAGAAATGTACTATATAGTCATATTCTCACTTTTTCTCTACAATTTTCTCCTTTAGATTTTCAAATCATTCTCTTATATGTTCCTTTGGTATTCATTAAAATCAATCCTGCTTGCCTTTATCTTCTTGCCCAAGGCCTTTTATAGTTTTATTATGATTTTATGTGGGCTTTTTATGATTCGGAGCTGATTGTAAGATGGGTGGCTATATAAATATTTAAATTAAATAAATAATATACTAAACTTCTTTTTCAGATAGGAGTACTTTTTAGTTGATTCTGAGACTTTTCAAACAGTTGAGCTGGCATTCTCTCAGCTCCATTAAACCCCTGCAAGAGCATTAATAATATTACAGCATGTAAGAGCCTGTCAATTACTGTGAATCTCCTTAAAGACCCAAACCATCTCATTTCCCTACACAACATTCCATTCATAAACAATGTGTGGTTTCCTTGTGAATGATGAATAATGTAAGACATTCCACAAGAAACTTCAATAATCCATCAAGTTTCTTTCAACACACTTATTACTGGTATTGAATAATGAAAGTTTTATTTACTTAGAAAAAAAAACACACTTAAATAAAACATTGATGTTGTCATGACAGTCAGCTTTTCAGAAACCATAAATAGCCATTAGGAAATTTTCATACATTAGTTCATTGATGAGAAGAAGAAAAATTGCTACTAGATACAGCCTGCTGAAAGGTGTAGAGTTGATCAAATAACATTGTCCTTGCTTGTGAAACTGACCAAGGGAAATAGACCATACAAGTAATATACATACTGTATAAACATACCATATTCAAATTTTGGTGTATTGTTTATGCTTTTATTTTCAAGATCAGAGCATATTTTAATTGGGTTAGCTGAACATCCCCTTCCTTTCTTTAATCAATAAAGATTTATATTAGTCAATATACTTTTCCATTCAGGTTGCCAAAAGTAATAAACTCTGACATGAAACCCAAATTCCATTCACTCTCCTAATGAGGGATCTAGTAACTCCAAAGGGAGGCAGCATTTTAGAGATGACAAATGCCACAATTATTTCAGTTGAGTGACAAGTCTGCTTACCATTTGTTGTGCTGTATAATTACTGATTTTGGATAGTGTTATAACCAGTTCCCTTCAAAATAATGAGACTTGAGTCAAAACAGATTCACTTCCAGACTGTCAGTCGTTCATTCTCCCTTGTGATTATTTCTTTCTTCTTTCTTCGATTCCCCATATCTGATCTTCTTTGCCATTTAGATTTAGAGGTTTTGACCTGATTGTATAACATTCCCCTCTATCCTGGGCTATTTATACAATCTGACCCCCCTCTCCTATTTATTTATACTTATTTATATTTATATTCATGTCTACGTATCTATTTATCTATATCTACCTACCCCGTTTCCCCGAAAATAAGCCCCCCTCTAAAAATAAACCCTCCCTAAAAATATTTAAATGCATTCACAGCCGGTTCCTGCCATTACCTCTAGTTAGGGAGACAGCTGAGAATCAGGTAAGACGGCAAGAGGAGCCCCATCTTGCTCCATGCACCCCAAAATAATAAGACCTCCCTCAATTCAGGTCAAAAACTTTGTCCATGTCTTTTCACATGATGTTCTAAGATGTACCTTGTCTCTCCTTTTATTTCCAAATTTGAGAGTTCTACAGATAAATGATACAATCATTATTTTTAAGGGATGTCAACTGTTCAGTCACATTCCAGTTCGCCAGATGCTGTTTCATGCCTTATGACAGTACAAAATTTCCCGTTAGACATGCTGTTCTGTTGTTTGATGATAATTTTTTTCTGGGGAGAATCCTGTATCAACTTACCATATTCCTTTTTAAAGAAGTATTATTTATAATGCTGATCAAAGAATGTCGCAGAGAAATTTAATTTCATACATATTTACCAAAAGTTAGATTCCACTGAACATGGTGGTTTACTCTGCAATACTTTTTGAAATGTGTCCCTTTATTTCCAAAGATATGGATTTCCCCACTTGCTGATTTAGACATGCCAGCTCTTTTCTTGATTCAGATTTGCCCAAACATTTGATGCACTTTGCTTGATGCACTTCTGTATTTAAAAAAAGCACACGTCCCTTCATGATCTTCATTCAAAAGTCCATAGCTCAGAACAGAATCGCTGCTGTTTTCTTTGTGGTTTAATTGTACATGGCCCATTCACCCATTCACCCATTCTGAGCTTTGAAAATATTGTCAAACATATTACTGTTTAAAATATCACACAACAGCAAATACTTTTTTTTTTTTGCATAAAGCTGGAAAATGCATCTTGCAAAGTTGTTTGTGAGTCTGTGCAGTTGACACCCCTACCCCCCCTTTTGGAAATACTAAAAGCTGCCAGAGGCACATGTGAGAGTAGTTGGCAAGATGTCCTTGAGTTGAAAGACAAATGCTGGAATGAGAATGGAAGGTTCTTTGCCAGTACAGTGGAACCCCGACATAAGAGCTGCTCTACTTAAGAGCAACTCGAGATAAGAGCTGGGAGGGGAGAGATATTTTTGTTCTACTTACAAGCCCAAATTCGAGATACAAGCGCCAAGGAGCTGTCTCCTGAAGCCAAACGCTAACTTCCGCGTTTGGCTTCAGGAGACAGCTGCGAAGCGGCGCGCATGTTTTAAAAGGTTGCAGCCGGCCTGGGGGGCTCGGGGGGGGCTTGCAGCTTTCTTTCTTGCTCTTTTTCTTTCTCTCTTTTACCTTCCCTTCCTCTATTTCTTCTTTTCTTTCTCCTTCCCACCTTCTTCCCTCCCTCCCTCCCTTCACTCATTCCTCTCTTACTCTCCCCTTTCATAAGTTTCCTTGCTTCCTTCCTCTGTTCCTGTCCCTTCCCTCTTTCCTTCCTTCCTTCCCACCCTCCGTCCATTCATTCACCCATTCCTCTCTTGATCGCTTAAAGCCGGTCCCTGGTGCAAAAAGGATTGGGTGGCAGAGAAGTTGAACATATGTAAATTTAAAAGTTTAAGAAAGTTTACAAGTTAAGTGAAAGAAACTTCATTATTCATTTATATGTACATGTACATTTCTTCATTAAAAACATGTCTTTCTGCATAATTTAGACTAACTTTGTGAGTTTTTTGAGGGCTGGAACCAATTAAAATTATTTACATTAATTCCTATGGGGAAAAGTCGTTCGAGATAAGAGCTGCTCGACTTAAGAGCCCAGGTCCGGAACGAATTAAACTCGTATCTCGATGTACCACTGTATTTTATTTCTACCTATCTGTCTATCGTTTAAACTATGAAGCAGATTGTGTAATATTTCTTTAAGTGACAAGTGATTCTGAGAAGGCAGTCACTGTTTCACAGGAAAATGATTGCCTGGTTAATGTCAACAATGTTACATAATGAAAGAAATCAAGAAACGAACAATTTAGTTAGGGTCTTGCAGATCATATAGCGTAGCTCGAATAGCCATTTCTTAGAAACCTGGGTTTCCCATGCACTGGATGTAGGGATATTCAATGGGAGAGGAAAAACCCCTAAGTTTGTCAAGCTTGCATTCCTTGAGAATCTACAACGTGTACTTTGGAGTGTACAATCTTTTCCAGACATTTCTAGCTTTAGAATTAGAAGTGAAAAATAAGTGCTAATATTACATTCTGAAGAATAAAATATTAAAATATTTTAAAAGATGCTTCCCCCACCTGCTTCCTGAAAATTTTCATTGAGGATATTAATTAATTTTAAAAGTGCAGTCCCTCCCCAATCCATGGCCTTAATGGTCTAAACATCATTTGAAAGTTGTTTAATTATATCCGAGGAGTTTAACTATTAGAAAGACAGTTCAAAACACTAGTAGATTTCAAAGAGGAAAATGTTTTACGATTATATATCATTATGCTGTATACCAACCTGCCTTCCATACTGAAGGATTCAAAAAGAGGGCTGTGAAAATATTTACAGACCCCTCACATCTGGATATAAACTGTTTCAATTCCTACCCTCAAAACAATGCTAATAGAGCACTGCATACCAGAACAACTAGACACAATAACAGTTTTTTCACAAACTCCATCACTCTGCTAAACAAATAATTATCTCATCACTGTCAAACTATTTACTAAATCTGCACCACTATTTATCTTCTCATTGTTCCCATCAACCATCATCTCCCACTAATGCCTGTATGACTATAACATCATTGCTTGTATCCTTATGATTTATATTGACTAGTTCCTAATATGATTGGTACCTGGGCTATCATTAAGTGTTGAACCTTATGATTCTTGATGAAAATATCTTTTCTTTTATGTACACTGAGAGCATGTGCATCAAGGCAAATTCCTTGTGTGTGACACTTGGCCATTAAAAAATTACATTTCGGATCTTTATACAGATTATAAATTATCTAAATAATGATCCCAAAGAGATAGTGGATGAAGACAGAGGAGGAGGCCAAATTAAATTGATGCTTTATATTCCGTTTTATAAATAGTAATGTATCCGATGGATACTACTTAAATGCTTCAGAATAGGCTTCAAAGGTGACAATTGTATTGATTTTCAGATGTTATGCACTATTAGGATACCACAAAGCAAAGTGATGCTGTTAGACTCTTTATGGTCAACCAGAGGTCTTAGGAATCCCTATAGACAATTTCTAAAGTCAAGATCCAAAAGTGTTTAACATTTCACAGAATCTCATCCGAAGGTTCAGAACAAACAAATCAACAAGCAGTGAGAGACAATTTTTGTAAGTCAGTTTGACACACATATCCCATTGACAGAATACCAGCTCCAAAATACTTGGTATGTTTCCATAACAATCACTTATATAAAATGAAAAAAAATCAAGCAAGTTCAATTTAAGGTGATTTTGGGAAAAACCATGTAGATTTTTGGCAACAGTACAATTTACCATTATCATTTCCTTTTAATTTCCTAGTCTAGTGAATCTACAACCCTGCAATTTTGGATAGTCTCTCATTTGAGAACTGATTAGGCCTGAATGCTTGGCTTTGAAATTCAGGCAAGTTCAGCCAAGTGCTGCCATCTGCTGAGATGATTGCTTATGTAGCTAATCATAAATAATAGTGAATTACTCAAAGAGTTTCATATTTGCAATTTCTTAGGTTTTGTGCATGTTCTCCAAAGCCTCAGAAATACTTAAAGAAACATCAACAGAAGGCAGCAGTGGAGAAAGCGAAGGACTCTTTTAATGCACATCTGAAAATAAGTCATTATGGGATTACAAGCTTCAGAAACTAGTGATAAACTGATGTTATTCATGTTCTTCCCATCAAGGGGAAATAGGCGTTGATTGCTTACCTGAACGCCTCTTCTCGTACGGTGAGCGGGTACAGCAGTCACATGGGTTGCTCATGTCCAATCCGGTGGAACTGAGCCTAGTATTAAAAAAGCTTGCCGGATCCGCCCCTTCCCCAGAATTCGCGAATCCATAGACTAGGCTCAGTTGTGAAGCTCTGTAGTGTTCAACTCTCATTGTTAGAGGAAAGAAAGATATAGAAAGGTAAAGAAGACACATACAAGGGCGGGAAGTGACTGCTGTACCCGCTCACCGTACGAGAAGAGGCGTTCAGGTAAGCAATCAACGCCTATTCTCCGTACTGAAGGAGCGGGTCCAGCAGTCACATGGGACATACCCAATAGATGGTCCCTAGGGAGGGATTAGCTTGCTATCGTGTGAGATAACGGATTGGAGTACCCTTCTGCCGAAGGCAGCGTCCGCTGAAGCGTAAGAATCAATTTTGTAGTGCCTGATGAAGGAATTTGGCGAGGCCCAAGTGGCTGCTTTGCAGACCTCCTCCAACGGGGCTTGAGTCGCCCAAGCGGCCGAGGTGGCTGCGCTCCTGGTGGAATGCGCAGTGATGTTCCTTGGAACTGAGAGGGAGGCCGACTCGTAGGCCTTAGATATAGTCCCTCTGATCCAACGGCCTATTACTGATGAAGACACTTTGGCCCCCATGACTCTGGGATGATAGGCTACAAAAAGTGCTTCTGACCTCCGAAAGGGTCCTGTGCGTTGGATATATATTCTCAGCGCTCTGGTGAGATCCAGGGTGTGCCATCTAATTGCCAAGGGATGGTCTCGTTGGAGGCAGAAGGAAGGTAGTACAATATCCTGAGATCTGTGGAACATGGAACTGACCTTGGGTAAGAAGGTGGGGTCCAGTCGCAAGACTACCTTGTCCTGATGGAATTGGCAAAGGTCCTGCCTGATTGAGAGGGCAGCTAGCTCCGAAATGCGTCGGGCAGAGGTAATAGCCACCAAGAAGGCTACCTTAAAGGATAGGTACCTGAGGGACGCCGATTTTAGGGGTTCGTATGGTGCCTGCGTGAGGGAATGTAGAACCCGAGGCAAATCCCAGGATGGATACCTGTGGACCTTGGAAGGTCTGAGGTTGGCTATGCCTTTGAGGAATTCCTGGACTTCAGGGAAGGATCGGAGAGGCTGTCTGCGGGGACCCCCTAGGACAGATGAAATGGCTGCCAGATGACGCCGGAGGGTGCTGGTGGAAAGTCCTTTATGGAAGCCTTGCATAAGGAAGGAAATAATTCTGTGTATGGGGATGCACAGAGGGGAGAAACCTTCCTGTAGGCACCACTGGTGAAACTTGGACCACGTGTGGTCGTAGATTCGATTGGTCGAGCCCCTCCTGGCCTTTAGAATGACCTCCACTGAATCGGAGTCATGACCACGCAGTTCTAAATCTCTCCTGATAACAGCCAGGCGGTGAGGTGGAACCACTCCGGGTCTGGATGGAAAGAGGCCCCCTGCCGCAGCATATCCCCCGAAACGGGGAGTCGCCAAGGGTCCTGGACGGACAGCTGTTGGAGATCTGCGAACCAGGGCCGGCGGGGCCAATGAGGGGCGATCAAGATTACTCGGGCCCTCTCGGTGAGGACCTTGTGAATCACGTCCGGGAGGATTGGAATTGGAGGAAATGCGTAGAGTAGGCCTGGAGGCCATGGACTCCGGAGGGCATTGATTGCTTCCGCTCCCGGGGATGGAAATCTGGAATAGAAGCGAGGGAGCTGGGCGTTCGCATTGGTCGCGAAGAGATCCAGGACTGGTAGGCCGAATCTGAGGGTGATTTGATGGAACAGGTCTTGGTGAAGGTTCCACTCTCCTGGGTCTATCGTTGCTCGGGATAGCCAATCCGCCTGGACGTTGAGACTCCCCGAGATGTGATCGGCTAGGAGCGACAGGAGATGTTTTTCCGCCCAAAGACCCAACTTGAGGGCCTCCCTCATGAGAGCCTTGGATCTCGTGCCCCCCTGTCTGCAGATATGGCTTTTTGTGGCAATGTTGTCGGTGAGAATGAGAACGTGCCGGTTGGGAATGCGAGGGGAGAAATGTTTCAGAGCCAGAGAAACGGCTCTTAACTCTAGCCAATTGATTGGCCTGGAAGCTTCCTCCGGGGACCACGTGCCCTGGGCTATCATCCCCTGGGCGTGGGCGCCCCATCCCGATAGACTGGCATCTGTGGTGATGACAAATTGATCCGGGCACCTGAACGGGGATCCTCTGTCCATGGCTGGAGACTTCCACCACTTGAAGGATCTGCGAACACTCAGTGGGATGACAATGCGTCGATTTGAGTTGCTGTGCCCCGATCTCTGAAAAGGCAATAGTAGCCACTGGAGTTCCCTAGCATGAAGGCGAGCCCAGGGAATGATGCCTATGCATGACACCATCTTCCCCAAAAGGGAAGATAGAGTAACTATGGATACTGAAGGCTTAGATAAAATGTTAGAAATTAACTCCACTATACTGAGTTTTCTCTCAGGAGAGAGAAAAACCTGGGAGGATTTTGAATCAATAATGGATCCCAGGTGAGAAATGGAAGTGGAAGGTTGGAGGTGACTTTTATCAAAGTTGATGGAAAATCCATGGTCCTGGAGGACTGACATGGTGACAGAAAGGTCTGTTTTCACTCTCTCTAGGGAGTTCCCATGAATTAAAATATCATCAAGATAACATAAAATGTGGATGGGAGACGCCCGGATATAGGCCGCCAGGGACCCCAAGAGCTTTGTAAAGACCCGAGGGGCCGAGGAGAGGCCAAATGGCATCGCCCTATATTGGAAATGCCTGCCTTGAAAAGAAAAACGTAAAAATTTTCTGTGGCACTTGGCTATAGGAATGTGAAGGTAAGCCTCAGTGAGGTCTAAGGAGACCATAAAATCTCCCGAGTGAATGGCGGCCAAAATAGAAGACAAGGAGTGCATCTTAAACTTCCTATATTTGATGAATAGGTTTAGTTTCTTTAAATCCAAAATGGCTCTCCAACCTCCGGAGGACTTTGGAACCATAAATAGGATGGAATAAAAACCTAGGCCCCTCTGACCGGAAGGGACCGGTTGAATGGCTCTGATGGACAATAGATGAGAAATGGCCTCCTCCATACGGTTACAATCTGAGGATGACCTGGGAGAAGGGCAGGAAATAAAACGTTTTGGGGGAGGAGAAATAAATTCTAAAAGAAGGCCTGATTGAACAGTGTCAATGACCCAAGGGTCCTTGGAGGAGAGACGCCAATTAGAGGCGAAATGAGCCAGGCGACCCCCTATGGGAATGGAGGTAAGATTACCATCTAGGTTTTTTTGAAGCCCTGTTAGAGGAAGCTCCCCTTTGGAAACGAAACCCTCTACCCCTGGAGTTCCTGCCTTGGGAACGAAAGCGGGGGGAATACTGACCTGGAGATCTCTGATAGGAAGCCGCTTGCTCTTGCTGGCGCCCTGGGCGACGAAAGGACTGCGTTTTGGTAACCTTTTTCGTGGTTGGACCCAAAACCTTCTTCTTGTCCGAGGTCTCCGTGAGGAGTGGATCCAGAAGATCACCGAAGAGAAGGTCGCGCTTTAAGGGGCCCTGGGATAACTGCCACTTTTGGCGAACTCCCGCTTGCCAAGGGCGAATCCATAGGAGTCTTCTTGCCGTTGTAGAAGCTGCAATAGACTTAGCAGAAAATCTAGTAGATTGTAAGGTGGCATCAGCCACGTACTGGGCAGCTGCAAAGACCTTGTTGAAGTCTTGTTGACCTCTCAAGTCATCGGGAGGAATGTGCTGTTGAAGTTGGCGAAGCCACAGCAGCATGGCTCTGGAGAAGAAGGAGGCCGCTGCAGAACTTTTAATAGCCCAGGAATCAGCGGTGAATCCTCTTTTGAGCATTTGCTCGATGCGCTTGTCCTCTGGGCGGAGGACTTCCTCCGCCTCGCCTGGCACAGCCGCTGCCGAGTGAAGAATCTTGACAGGTTCATCTGGTTTGGGAAAGGATAGAAGCTCTTCATAGGAAGAAGAGAGTTTATACAACTTTCTGTCCTTGGTAGAGGGATTAAGGCCAGAGGCTGGAAAATCCCACTGTTTGAGTAAGGCATCTTTAAACAGTTTAGGCATAGGAATTACCTCGTTATCCTCCTGTTCCTCTGTGAAGTAAGGTAGATTCTCCTCCGGGGGATCAGTGGAAGTGGAGGCTTGTTTCTCCTGGGCCGCTAATCCCGTAGAAATTCTAGCTTTGAGGAGGAGAGATTTGAATAGTTGAGAAGGAAAAATAGTAATTGGAGGAGGGACCTTTATTTGGGATTCCTCATCCTCTGATAATCCCTGAAAAGGGTCTTCATCCTCCTCTACATCCTCATATTCATCCTGGGAGGATTCTGAATCATCCTGAATAGGAGCTCTGACCGCTGGGGAAGAACCCAAGGGGCGGGAGGAACGAGAAGGAGGAAGAGGTAAGGGAAGCTCATTGATGGTAGAGAGTTTGGCATCAATGGCTTTGGACAGCACAGCAAATATAGACTGGAACTCAGGAGGTAAACTGGAAATATCAGCAGAAATGGCAGAAGAATTCCTAAAGGCCTGGGAAGATCCTGGCTGGGGGGAATCTTCAATAATATCTGGTTCCTCTGGACCTATGCCCCATAGGTTAGGTTGGGGTCTGTCTAGGTTTGGCTCATCCAGAGATAACACAGGGACCCCAGAGGGAGGCAGACTAGAGGCCTCTGGTGGGTCTTGACTACCGATTACTTGGGCCTGCACTTTCAAACGTTTGGCTGATTTGTCATGAATTTTTTGTAGGGCTAGGTCCCTTCTCTTCTCGGCCCTGGTGACTTTGGTCGAGGGGCGGGCCCCTGGAGAAGAGGAGGAAGAGGCCTGGGGGATACTGGTAATCTCATCGCCTGTAGGCCTGGCCTCTCTGGGACCTTTAGTTGTGCCTCTCTTGGGAAAAGAAGCCATAGTCTGACAATTAACAGAAGACAAGGCTGAGCCAATAATTAAATAATGAGGAGAAGAATTTCAAGGACTTCCCAAGAGGAATGGATCCTGCTTCGAGGCCTCGAAGCTGCTGAAGAGTGAGGACAATCTGGGCAAACCCAGAGTTCGTGCCCCCAAATCCAGCGGGGCCAGCCTCCCTAAACTTTGTAATTAAGTAAAACCAAGGCACTCTGGTTGGAGGCTTAGCCGGTGGAGAATTTAGCCTGGGACCCCCAAGGCCCGCTCCCGGATCCACGCGGTGGACTGAGGCCTACGCGGCTGGCAGAAGGCCAACACGAGAGGCCTAGATTTTTAAAAAAAGGGCGCGAAGGCCTTCGCGCCGAAAAAATCGCTTCGTAGAAATTCTTAAGGGGAAAGCGATCGACTAAGTCCAGGAGACTAGAAGGCGTCTCACTCCGCAGGAGGTATTTTATAAGCCCTTAATATTTTTGTATACAATAAATAATCAATAATTCAATGGATAAATACTTGCACCGGGACCTCCAGGCCAAGGGATTGGAAGAATCCACAAGCGGCCGCAGGAATCGTAACCGGCAAAACCGCCGGGGGAAAACGAAACCGCAACTTCTCCCAAGGAAAAAAGCCTAGCCGCTTTTATTCTTTTTTTCTTTTAAACGGCTGGCGCAATTAGTGCAAGTAAATAATAAAAGACAATAAATCTTACTACTTTTTGAAGGAAAAGATCGAAGGGAAGGTGTTAGAATGTTGAACGAGCTATCACATACAACCGCAGGATATGCGAACTGAGCGAATTCTGGGGAAGGGGCGGATCCGGCAAGCTTTTTTAATACTAGGCTCAGTTCCACCGGATTGGACATGAGCAACCCATGTGACTGCTGGACCCGCTCCTTCAGTACGGAGAAGCCTTGGGGCCAGAATCCTCTCAAATACACTTATTTGATTTCGCCCATTTGAATTAATTTTGGAGTGTAACTTCACAATAAGGTTCCTCTTATCATAACATGCTTGAATTTGATGAGAGATGTTTTCCAGATTTGTATATGGAATTTTCTTTTCCAGATTGTATACAAAATCTAACTCTCAAGAGATAAGATACTTAAGAATCAGTGATTATTTCCCCCCCAGTATTTCTGGAATGTCTTTCTTGGTAAGCACCACCATATTCTTTAAAGTTTTGGATAGCTCTTACAAAAAGAAAATTATCCACTTTATGACCTTCTTAATTAATTTACTAGAATTACTTACCCTGAAGTCATTATTAATGTAGCCATTTTGCCAGTTGCTCAAGAGGTATCTTTTTCAATGAGGAGGATGACAATGGTTGCTGTTTTATAATGCAATTTTAAGCACTTATTGTCATTTTTCCTATATTTTATTGTAGCTCTTAAATCTTTATATTATTTTACAATCATTATATAATAATTGCCTAAAAAGTAATAATACAATTACATTAACTGTAGTTTCCCAAGCTTTCTGCTAATGTTTGTGTTGGCATAAACTTTAATCTGATGTTTTTTTGAAGAATAAAACTATTTTCGAAGATGCTAAAGTATTTTGATGAAACTACTCAAGTAAACAAATTGTTGAGCATTCCTGTTAATATTATGAGATTGGTAGTACATGAGAGGTGGGAAGGATCACCCTCACATCATGGGGCCCATAGATAGTGTAATCAAAATTCCTCATAAGTATTGTGTTTGGGGTGATTTGAGATTACCAATTCATATTGATATTATGAGATACATGCAGCTGTGATGATTACCCAATTAATAGTAGTACTATTGTACTGATAATTGTAAAGCCCCTATTACTAAATGTATTGCTAACATTAATTGGGATAGATTTTTTTTTTAAAAAACCCCAAATCCTCACAATATTTATCAAAGAAATAAGTCCCACTGATTTACTTAAAGTAGGCCACAATGTGGAACAATTTAATGTTGCTTCTGCAAATAACATATTTGTTTACTTAATGTGCTGGTGAAGCAAATATGGACATTGCAATTTATAACAATATGGTGGTTTACAATATAAACTGTTGTACATGTCAGCTTATCTTTCTCTTGCCTATAGGGTTATTTATCTCAAGGGTAAAATGTTTTATGGTCTTTGCTTTTAAAATCAGTCCTTCAAGGCGGTGGTGGGATTCAAAAATGTTTACTACTGGTTCTGTGGGTGTGACTTGGTAGACATGGCAGGGGAAGGATACAGCAAAATCTCCACTCCCTCCATGCTCCAGGGGAAGGTTACTGCAAAATCCTTATTTCTTCCTGCTCAGCTGGGACTTGGGAGACAGGGAATAGATGGTGGTGGGGGGAGGAACAGACAGAAGTAGTATTTATCGATTCTCCGAAGTACTCAAAATTTCCACTATCGGTTCTCCAGAAGTGGTCAGAACCTGCTAAAACCCACCTCTACTTTAAGAGTCAGAGGGCACATGGCAGTAACACAGTGATATAAACAGAGGGGTAGAAATGTTGTCTTGCTTCATTTTCAAAAATTCTCAGTTGCTGATTTGTTTTACTTTGTTCTAGTCAGCGGTGGGCCACAATCGCCCGGTGCTCCCGGAATGCAGCATGAGCATGCATATGCTCCTAGCACACGCACGTGTTCCTGGCGTGCACTCATGTCCCCGGCAGGAGATTTGGCTTCCTGTGCATGCACAGAAGCCAAATCTCCTGCAAGGATGCTCGTGAATGAAGGATTTTACCAATTGTCAGTTTCTTTGCTTCCGCGCATGCGTGGAAGCAAAAAAAATAGTGATTTTTACCGGAATCATGCCGGTTGCATGTGCACGGCGCATGCATTGTGGCCGGTAATGAAGCTGCACGCACAGCTCCATTTCCACTACTGGAGTGGCATTCCCCCTCCCCCTCGGTTCTAGTAGAGATTCAGCACTGATCAAAGAAGTAGAGACCCAGAATTTTGATAAAAGGATTTTTTTTTAAAGCGGCACCGAAGTTTACAGATTTTCCGTGATTTTTTGTGACATGAGCTTTGATTACCCACCTTGGATTCCACTGACATGCTATCATCATCTTCTGCATTCTTCTGCCCTGATCAGTTGTAACTCATGATTTATAATAAAAAACAAGTTATTACATAGTATGTTGATGTGATGGCTTATGATGACAGAGGTGAATCTAAAGAGAGTTAGGATTGTCTGTACTTTGTGCCCTTATTCCTTAAGAATCCTGATTTCAGTCCTATCTGATTAATAATCTGCTTTGTAACTAATGTAATCAACTGCATTTAAATGTTTGTGCATATTACCAAAATCCTTCTTAGTATGCAGAATAAAGTGTAGGGTAATATGCAATTTAATAATCATAACACATTGTTTCAAGACAAAGCCACCTTTAATTGTTTCTCTTTTTTTCATTCCATTTTTTCTGGATGCACATGAGAATCAAAATAACTTTCAAAAACAAACAAATGTGTCTTAACTTGCAGTTCTGCTGATTAGCATTTGCCCTCACCAAATAATCAACAAAAGCTTGAGTTAATTAATCTACTGTTTTATCCAATTAAAGCTTGCAGCTCTAATAAACACTGTTAGTACTCTATTAAAGGACTCAACATTTACTATTTGTTCCAAAGGCAATACAGGGTTGGCAGGAAAAGCTCAATGACATCAGCTGTCAAATGGATGAAAGAAGATTAAAAAAACTATTAAGGAATTAAATCCATTCCATAAATTCTGCTTTAAAAAAAGGCTCCCCCAGAAGGTGCATGTTAGATTGTAGGAATTATGGTAGGAGACAGACTTCAATGTAACTCTTTACTTGGGAACTGTTCAAGACCAGCAATTTACAATCTGACAGCTAGCCCTTTTATAGCTTCCTTTTATAGGGAGCTGTCAGACACAACAACCAATAGCATTTGAGTATTCTCCCGCTCAAACGCTGGACCTGGATGAAACCATGTATAACTTAGTACATAGTAGCCCTCCCCTCTAGGGCACACTGTGGGTTTGGGAATCCTGCAGATTGCCCCTGGGGGCTGGGGGAAGGCAAAAACACCCCTAGTTTTGCAAAAAAAAAAAATGCCCTATTTTTCACCTCCCCTCCCCCCCAAAAATGAGGTGTGCAGAGGGTTTGGGATGTGTGCAGGTTGCTCCATTTTTGAAAAAAAAATAGGCTTTCTTTGCCCATTTTTTCACAAAAACAGGAGTGTTTTTGCCTTCCCCTAGCTCCCAGGAGCACTCTGCAAGCCTACCAAACCCTCTTTTGCATAAAATCGGCCATATTTATTTTTGCAAAAAACTTCAGGAAGCCAAAAATTTGTATTTGGTGTATAAGATGCACTGACATTTTCACCTTCTTTTTTGGTGGGGGGGAGGAGGGAAGGTGCTTCTTATACTCTTAAAAAATATGGTAACACTTTACTTGACAACTGATCAAGACAATCAACAACTGTCAGTTTGACAGATAGACTTTTATAGGAAGCTGTCAGACCAACCAATAGCATTTGAGCATTCTCCCACTCAAATGCTGGGTAAAACCATGTGTAACTTTCAGTACATAACAGTGCATCCTGTATACAATTTTGTCTCAGAAATATATTTTCCTACAAGAGGTAGAGGTTTGAAAGAAGTAAATATTGATTTGGGTGACCATTCAATGCATGTTTAGCGAAACAAGGGGAAGATGAACTGCTTACTATTCTCAAATTCTCAGTTTCCAAACCAGGACTCAGAGTATCTAGTTTATGGACTAAGCTCAGTAATAAAGAACTTCAAGAAATTGTTAAACCAGGGCATAACACAATCCAAGGCCTTACAAACCCATGATGAAATGCTATTTCTAAAGTCAGCATTGAAGCATCAGGAAAGCAAGACAAATTCCTGCTACCAAACCAAAGGCTTACATGCCACGGTGTTAAAAAACTCTACATTATTATTTCCTTCAGGTCCCAATCCTCATCTTCTTCTTCAGAAGACAACTTGTCCCAAAGAGGCATGACCAGAAGAAAATAAAGGTACTGAATCCACCAGAACTGGGAAAAGAAAAATGGATTAGCCAGTATTTTGCCCTGGAAATAACAATTATAAAAATAATGGAAGATTTTTAATTTAGTGGTAGATTTCACATTTCACATTCTAATACAGTGGTACCTCTATCTAAGAACGCCTCTACTTAAGAACTTTTCTAGATAAGAACCGGGTGTTAAAGATTTTTTTTGCCTCTTCTTAAGAACCATTTTCTACTTAAGAACCCAAACCTGGAAAAATTTCCCAGGAAATTTAAGAGCGGCAAGAAGGCCAGTTTCCTGCCATTCCCCCTTTAATCCCTCGCCATCTCGGCTTTTCTGGGCTGCCAGAGGATCCTTTCAGTGGCACTTAAGGAGGCTTTGGCAGTTCAGAGCAAACAAAGCATTTCCTTTCTCTGGGTGCTTGGAGAGGGAATAAACTTCTGCCAATGCCCAGAGAAAAGAAATGCTCCCTTCACTCTGGGCAGCCCAGAGCAAACGGAGCATTTTCCTTACTCTTGGTGCTTGGAGAGCAAACACTTCACAGTGGCGACTCCCTCGCGCTGCCTACCATACACCCGGCGCAAGGTTGCCTCTTGGAGCATCTGGGTGTGGAAAGGCAAAAGGGGGCACTTTGCCCTGGCTGGATCAACTCGGCTTCAGCCAAACTGAGGAGTCAATACAGTGAAGGAAAGGTGCTGGCTACAGGTAGAAGCAGCCACCACCTTTCAGTCAAAGGAACGGGAGGTTCCCCCCTCTTGCCCGCCTGGGTTTCTCTCTCTGGCTCAGTGTATGGGAGACAGCCTTGCGCCGGGTGCATGGGAGGCGCGTGCTCCTCCTCACCGCCTTTTTTTTTAAGCCTTAAAGTTTGGATTTTTTTTATTCCCCTCACCTCACCTTCTTTTTTCAGCAGCAACTGTCCTCCTCCTCTTCTTCCTTTTCCTCCTCCCACCCAAATTACGAGCGTTTATTTCTTTCCTAATGTGTTTGCACGCGTTATTTGCTTTTACATTGATTCCTATGGGAAAAATTCCTTGTACTTACAAACTTTTCTACTTTAGAACCTGGTCACGGAACGAATTAAGTTCATAAGTAGAGGTACCACTGTATCTAATAACGGAGACAGATATAACATTGTTGTGGTGCAGTTAGGTGGGCATACAAAAAGAATTAAAGAAAAGATTTATTCAGTTATTTGGGTGGAGGGACATTTCAACTGCTGCCCTTTTCTCAGCAATTAATACCTTATAAATGATGGAGTCTATTGTAGATCACTCATAGTCCTGATATTTGTCCATCCCTAGATGATGGAGGAGGAGGAAGAGAAGGGAGGAAGGAGGGATGGAGGAGGAGGAGAAAGCACTTGGGCCACAATGTTCAGAACATATTCTTTTCTGTGTATATCCAGAATTCTGTCTGTAAAGTATCTGTAGCAGAATATTTAATTCAGCCGTGCTCCTAGACCTCCCAGCAAAAGTCAGAGACTATTTTGAACAGCACAGATATATGTTCTTTTGTGTTTTGATTGATAAACCCTCTGGAGCCAAAAGATTGAATGTTGGTATGGAATTTACAATTCATATTAAATCTCTGCAAATTCTTCAAAAGAAGTAGAAACCTGTATGAAGTAGCTTTCTCCAAATCATTTAAAGAGGCCACATCTTTTTCCAGACTTCTATAACTTTGAAAACTATTCTGCACCTGTATACATAGCTTCTCTATACAGATGAAACTCGAAAAATTAGAATATCATGCAAAAGTTCATTTATTTCAGTAATGCAACTTAAAAGCTGAAATGTAATATGAGAGCCGCCCTGAGTCGTTTGAGAAGGGCAGCATAGAAATCAGATAGATAGATAGATAGATAGATAGATAGATAGATAGATAGATAGATAGATAGATAGATAGATAGATGAGACTCATTACATGCAAGGCAAGATAGATCAAGCTGTGATTTGAAAACTCCAAATCCACCATCTCAGAAAATTAGAATTACATGTGATCAATAAAATAAGGATTGTACATAAAATAATATTGGACTTCTGAAATGTATAAACATGCATGTGTACTCAGTATTTGGTTTGGGTCCTTTTGCAGCAATTACTGCCTCAATGGGGTGTGGCATGGAAGCTATCAACCTGTGGCACTGCTGAAGTGTTATAGGAGACCAGGATGCCTTCAGTTCTTCTGCATTGTTTGAACTCATGTCTCATATCATTCTCTTGTCAATGCCCCATAGATTCTCTATGGGGTTCTGGTCAGGCAAGTTTTCTGGCCGATCAAGCACAGTAATCCAGGGCAATTGATCCAGGTTTTGGTGCTTTTGGCAGTGTGGGCAGGTGCTAAAAGCACCAAAACTGGAAAATTGAAGTCAGCATCTCCATAAAGCTCATCTGCGGAAGGAAGCATGAAGTGCTCCAAAATCTCCTGTTAGATGGCTGCATTGACCCTGGACTTAATGAAGCACAATGAACCAACATCAGCAGATGACATGGCTCCCAAATCAACACAGATTGTGGAGACTTCACACTAGACCTCAAGCATCTTGTTGTTTGTACCTCTCCATTGTTTCTCCATACTCTGGGTCCTTGGTTTCCAAATGAGATGCAAAAGTTTCCACAGTCTCTGTTGATTTGGGGAGCCATGTTGTTCTGTCGGGCTCTCTGGTACACTCCTCCAAAAATTCACAGGTACAAATTTCAGACACACATACGTTTGAAAATTCAAAACAATGTTCTTTATAATGAAAATTCACATAAACTAAGCTCTCTTTTGGTATAGCAAAGAGCACTGGCCTCCAAACAAACTGGTAATTTGTACAAGTCCCTTATCAGTTCTGTGATACCTAGCTTGCAGCTGTGAGGCAATTCATAGTCCTTCTTCTTTCACAAAGTGAAACACACTTTGCTCTGGTTTAGTTTCCAAGCGGGGAAAAAGCAGCACACAAAAGGTCAAAGTCAGTAAAGCAGTCACGAAACACAATGATCAGATAATCCTCCACAATGGCCAAACCCACAAGCTGCTATTTCTAGCAACCTCACTAATTACTACAGCCCCACCCAACCACAAGTGGCCTCATTTTCTTTGATAATAATCTCTCAGTTGTTGTTGCCTATGCATTGCTCTCCGCATGCGTGGTTGTATCATTAACTCTTGTTCTGAATCCAAGGAGGAACTAGATAATTGATCTCCTTCTGAGCTGTCTGCCACACTCTCCTCCTCCCTGTCACTCATGTCTTATTGGTCTGAGGAGCCTTCATCAGCAGATTCCACCGGAGGCAAAACACACCTGCAGCATGTGGATGTCTCCCCCACATCCACAGTCCTTGGGGCAGGAGCAGGGCCAGAGCTAACCACAACACATGTCATCTGCTGGAGTTGGTCCACTATGCTTCATTAAGTCCAGGGTCATCTACCAGGAAAAATAAATGAACTTTTAAAATTTACTGAGATAAATGAACCTTTGCACAATATTGTAACTTTTTTTAGTTTCACCTGTGTTTCTTAGGAAAACAGGCTATGCATGCAGGTGCATGTGAAGACAGCCAGAAAAAAACTTCCACAGCTGTTTTTATCTTCCAAAGCACCTCCTCTGAATGTTAACTCTCTCTCAAGGAATATGAAGGTTTGTGGCTAGGATTAATATGAAGGATTTTGGCTAGGATTCATTGATTATGAATCAGTCTATTCATATGCATTATTCAATTGGAATTGGTGAATTGAGATTTAAAAGCAAATCAGTTTGATCCCATCTGTTTTGATTTTTAATTTGGAGGAAAAGGCCCATATATGTTAACGGGGAATTATTGAAATGGATGATATATCTGCCACACTCGTGACCAATGTAATGAATGTAGCAGGGATGACAGAATGTTTTTCAAACTTGAACTGTTCATTTCCACGTGTTTCATAGGAATAAATTGTTGAAAAGAATTGTTGAAATATTCTTCCTTCACCTGCAGAGATGGTTGAAATATTATTGCAGTCTCCAGCAAAACTATACATTGTCTTTTAATTTACCACTTACTTTTCTATAACCTTTACCTGATGCTGAAAAACAATCCCTCAGCAGTAGTGGGTTCTAAGACTTGTTGATACTGGTTTGCATGCGTGTGTACTTGCTCATGTGCCCTTCTGTGCATTCGCAGAAGTGTCCCAGATGGGTGGCCAGAGCCTCCCACCACTGTCGTTACCTGTTCGCAGAACTGGACTGAACTAGGAACAACCCACCATTGCCCTTGATTTGTTGTAATTTTACTCCCCCCCCCCCAGGAGTTATCTGGGGTATGTTAGCAAAGTTGGCAAATTTGACCTTTTCTAGGTGGAAAAAGAATCTCATTTCTTGGCTTTGTGGAATATTACAGTAGACAGGCAATCATGACTAACTATGCATCTTTTGGACTTTACACAAAAGAATGATCAGTGAACCTTTCCCTTATTCATTCACGTCATTTTCTGTCTCTGATCTCTTAATTTTTTCCAGGTGAAAGGAAATTTTGGCATAACTAGTTGATAAGTCACATTTATTTTCCCATGAAAACCTTTCTCAAAAGCAGAGTCTGCCAAGGAAAGAGCTTTATAGCAATATAGCAATAGCATTTAGACTTATATACTACTTCACAGTGCTTTACAGCCTTCTCTAAGCAGTTTACAGAGAGTAAACATATTGCCCCGAACAATCTGGGTCCTCATTTTACTGACCTTGGAAGGATGGAAGGCTGAGACAACCTTGAACCTACTGAGATTCAATCTGCCATTCTACTTCAGTTAATTAGCAGACAGAGCACAGCCAATCTAACCTGGTAACATGCAACACCAAGGAAATAGGCAGTCTATAGAGAAAGAAGATGAAATAAATGATATTAGTCTTCTCTCTGTCTACATACACACACATCCAATTTTCATAAATAAATAAATAAATAAATAAATAAACAAACAAACAAACAAACAAACATCTAGGCCAATCCCTCTATCTCCTGGCCTTGATCTAATGTATTCCCTGACAAGAGACTTGCATTTGGCCCAAAGGTTGAACCAACCATGAGATCAGCCTTGAGCTCATTTTCAGAGAACTGAAATACTTTGAGCTCCCAGCTGCACTGGCAGGACTAGCATAATAATTTCCTTCCCAGTACAGGAAAAGATAGCAAAGTTAAGGCTGACACCATCCCAAAATAACTTTAATGTCACAATCTGAGTATCTACCCCATTGCTCAATCCTTCTCAACATTTCCATACATAGAGCTGAAACAACATTCAGTCCTCGGAAAGGGGTGGCATATAAATCAAAATAAAGAAATAAAGAAAAAAGAAAGGAAGGAAGAAAGAAAGAAAGAGAGAGAGAGAAAGAAAGAAAGAAAGAAAGAAAGAAAGAATTTTTTGAGTGTAAGACACACCTTTTTTCTCCCTAAAAGAGGCTGAAAATTCAGGTGTGTCTTATACTCTGATTGCAGCTGAATGCACAAAATAAGCTATGACCACAGAGTGGTAGTTTTAAGAAAAAAGAAACCACCCCTGTGTACCATGATGGAATTTTGTGGTAAATGAACAAAGCTTTATCATATTTTGAATAGAGTGAGCAAAACAGAAAGGTCAGTAAAGCTGGTTCACATAAATATCTATATTCTTATTCAAATTAGCCAAATTCTTATTTATTTATTTGTTTGTTTTGTGAAGTACATATTGGTGGTATACAAAGATATAATAATATTCATAGAGGAGAGCTCTCTTCAGAGAGAGGTGGCAAGCGAATCTAATAAATAATAATAATAAATAATAATAATACTAGTAAAAAAGAAACATTAGGACGGGACGGAAGGCACGCTGGTGCACTTATGCACGTCCCTTACTGACCTCTTAGGAATCAGGAGAGGTCAACAATGGATAGTCTGAGGGTAAAGTTTTGGGGGTTAGGTGATGATACTACAGAGTCTGGTAATGTGTTCCATGCATCAACTACTCGGTTATTAAAGCTGTATTTCCTGCAGTTGAGTTTAGAGCTGTTTACTTTAAATTTGTATCTGTTGTGTGCTTGTGTGTTAGTGTGGTTGAAGCTGAAGTATTCGTTGACAGGAAGGATGATGTAGCAGGTGATTTTATGGGCTATGCTTAGATTGTGTTTAAGACGACGTCTTTCTCAGCAGTAATGGGCAGCCAAAACTTTTACTGCCACACTGTGAGTGTGGCTTATTTTGTGGATGTGGCTTAATGGTCATGTGACTGGGTAAGAGTGGCTTGCCTGCTATGTGACCAGGTGGGAGTGGCTTGAACGATCATTATCATTCAAGTGAACTGTTAATTTCTCGACTTACAACCTTACCAGTGTCACTCACTGGGGTGACAATTTGCTTCGCGTTTCCTGCGCTCTCCTTCCTGGGTTGTCCCCCTGCCTCAGGCTGCATAGCTAGGCGAATGGGTGCTGCCAGAAACATAAATGCTGCCAACGCCACTTCCACCCATGCCTTCTGCTTGAACCTCAGGCGGGAGGTGGTCACGTGAGGCTGGATGTGAGCCAGGCAGGAGAGAGGGAAGCTCGTCCAAGGCCAGGCAGGAGGAAAGAGGAAAAAAGCAAGGAGCACAGATGTAGCAGCAGCAGCAGGGGAAGAAAGGAGAGCTGAGCCGAGACCAGTAATCCAGGAAGTGACAGCCGCCAATCAGCTGGAGCTGTGGACGCATCTTCATTTCCGCTGGTGGAACTGTGTTCCACCCCGTCCTGCCTGCTTCCCACCCCTGGTTCCAAGATTTCTAAACCTAAGATTGTAAGTCTAGTTGCGTAGGGTATTCTGTTGTTGAGATCTTGTCACTTAATGCAGCAAGGCCAAGAAATGAAGAGAGGGATCCAAGCAGAAACAAAGATAACAGACAAAAGATTATCATATGCAATCCTGACACATTACTGTATGTAATTTGACCCTCACAAGTAGAAGGAAGTTTATGCAAAGAGGTATTGGGGATTGTTCCTTAGGAGGTAATATCCAACACTTTACTTGCTTCCACTTTAAGGATAATTAGGACAAATAAACATTATATGCCTGGGGAAAAATAGTCCTGCTGAAACAAAGTTTCCATCGGATCTAACATTCTGTTTCAGTGCACACTTCCAGAAATCCCATAAGGAAGATAATTATAGTAATTGTCCCCTCCTGCTATGGTTTAAATGAGCATTGCTTAGTGACATGTTGACTCTGAATTGTGACTTACTGGCACTCCATATTTCTATGCTTCTACTTTACCTATACCTACAATCTCCAAGCAACTTCTACTCTATGTTTTCCCCCCTAAGAGTTCATTTGTGCAAAATGTAAACATGTGGGGAAGTACGCTAGCCTATTTCCATTAATTAGAATACCTAAAGAGAACTCCCATATTCACAGAAATAGAGATAGGAGTCATCTAAAGATGTTGTAATAAAGAGAGGGGTCAGTAGGTGGTAGAATACCATAAATACCATAAGATTTCCAACAATACATATTTATTTTGTATAAATAATATGTGAAAAGAATTTAACCATAGGAGTCTAACTTTTTGGTTTGCCTTGGCCAATGATGGTGAACCTATCTTCTGGCACGCAAGCTGTTGCCCTAGCTCAGCTCCAACATGCATGTGTGTGCCGTCCAGCTGATATTGGCTCACATAGACGCTCTGGGAGGGTGTTTTTGGCTTCCATATAGCCTCCAGTGGGGGAGCTTATAGGGAAAGGCATTTTTACCACACACCCCAGCTCCAGAGAAGCCTTTGGAGCCTGGGGAGAGCAAAACACGAGTCTACTGGGCCCACCAGAAGTTGGGAAACAGGCTGTTTCTGGCCTCAGAAAGGCCTCCAGGGAGTGTGGGGGAGAAGGTGTTTTTGCCCTTCTCAAGTATTGAATTATGGGTGTCGGCACTCATGCATGTGCAGTAGCGTGCACTCCTGCTCTTTCGGCACCCTAGGGAAAAAAGGTTCGCCATCACTGGACATTCAGTGAAGATGAATTGTCTTGGGCCATAAATAAAATATATAATATAGTTAATTGTTATTCGTATGTATGTATGTATGTATGTATGTATGTATGTATGTATGTATATGTATATATATATATGTGTGTGTGTGTGTGTGTACCTACATACATGCACGCACACACACACACATATAATCTTGTGGGATGGTGTTGGGCCACATACGGCCTGTGGGCCAATAATTGGACATAACTACCTTTAAACAAAATGCTTTTGGAGAACAGGAGATATACAGTGAATTGACATGGATTGGATTGCCAAAATATTAGAAGGAAGAGTAGAACGAATCAAGAGTCTTTTTCACATCTACCTTTGACCTTAAAATATTAGTATTCTCTACTATTCTGTATTCTGGGACAATCCACAATAAATATTCTTGAATCAACAGCAGATGTCAAAAATAGCTTATAGCAGCTCCTGAAAAATTAAAAAAAAACATTCTGCGTTGATAGCTATCTTTGCTTTATCAAGGTTTTTAAAATACATCCATCAGCCTGACAAATTGAGGTCTGATTTCTGCTGTATTTTCTTTTTTTGTAATATATGGAAGATGAGGATCATAAAGTTTAACTACAGGGCTCTTGTTCTATTAAAAAAAAAAAGCCATATCAGCTGCCATTGAAGAGTTGTATTTCTAAGCATTAATACATCTAAGAAAAGAAGCTAAATCCTAAAATATGTGTCTGTTTCTGTAAGTAGTTTAGTATTTATGGTCACTGACTCTGAGCTACTGCAATGGACTTGTAACGGTGTGAACTAATCATTTGCAACAATTCATGGTCTTAATCCTTCAGTGGAGTGGTCTGTAGAAGAATGATAGCTTTGCATGATGTCCTGTATTTCAAATCATCAGGGAATAAGAAAAGTTCTTTGCCTTAGATTTCACAAAATGGTTGCTAATAGCAAGAACACTTCTTATATACAGCTTCACAGTGCTTTACAGCCTTCTATAAGTGGTTAACAGAGTCAGCATATTGCCTCCAACAATCTGGGTCCTCATTTTACTGACCTTAGAAGGATGGAAGACTGAGTCAACCTCAAGCTTGGAATCAAATTCCTGGAATGAGCAGCGAATTAGCTTGCAGTACTGCATTCTAACCACTGTGCTACCATGGCGCCTAGTGTAGCATATAATGCAGAGATAAAAGGAGAAACTCCATTCCTGCACAAGGCAGCTCCTCGAGTTGCTAGGATACAAAACAGGGATAAAATTCAAAAATTTTCCCTGATGGTTCTGTAGGCATGGCTTGGTGGTCATGTGACTGGGTGGGTGGGCATTGCCAAGTCGATGTCACTTCTTTGCCTTAATGACCTACAAAAAGAAGCTCTATCAATTATTATACACAAAACAATAAAAGAGGTACACAAATACTTACATAAGAGCAATATGACTCTTATTGCTCTATTGTAAGTATTTGTGTACCTCTTTTATTGTTTTGTGTATAATAATTGGTATATCGTTTTGAATTTCAGCCCCGATCTATCTACTTGCTTTCTCCAATCTGGTGCTTTCCCATTTGTTATTAAACTACATGTCCCAGCATCCTTGTAACCTTGTAACCTTGGTATTAATGGGAATTTCTGTGTACCTAATAAAGTAAACAAGAGCTGATAGCTGGATAAAGTTTGTTTTCCTGTTTGATAGGACGCTTATCTGTGATTAATATGTATGTATGTGTGCTTCTCTTTTTTTCTGCAGAAAATAATGTTGAGGATGAGGAGAAGGAAATTTCTTTTCTTTTTCTTGGGAAATAGTGTTATAAATTATATGTAATTTTGTCTTCTCTCTGTTCACTTCTTTATTTTGATCCCCAATGCATAACTTAAATGTTAATTGGTATTATTAAGCATAAACAATACTGAAAGAGTAGTAGATCCTTGGAACAAATTTCCAACAGACGTAGTTGGTAAATCCACAGTAACTGAATTTAAACATGCCTGGGATAATCATATATCCATCCTAAGATAAAATACAGGAAATAGTATAAGGGCAGACTAGATGGACCATGAGGTCTTTTTCTGCCATCAGTCTTCTATGTTTCTATAATCTTAACACTCCTCTACTTTAAAGGCATACAGGTAGAACCTTGTTTAACAACCACACTTGAGATCAGTCACTAAGTAGTTTGGTTGTTAAGACAAGACATTGTTTGGTTACAATAGGACTTCAACCTTATTTCTTTCATGATCATGATGTGACTCACCCATGGTTGTTAAGTGAGATATAATATGACTGTAACTTGCTAGCAATTTTAAATTTTACTGGCAATTTCTGTATTGACTGGTCATTGGAAGCTGGTTGTGAAGCACGCAAATGGTGATCATAACTGTGGGATGCTGCAGTACTCATAATCATCTGCTGGTTGAGAAGTGTCTGAATCTCAATTGCGATGACAATGGGGATGCTGCAATGGTTGAATGTAGGGTACTGGACTTAAAGTTAAAGTTAAACAGGCAGTCATTAAGTGAGAATTAATTATAGTATGTTCCAGCATACATATACAGACATGCAATGTCCATAATTGGTTTAGGCCTAGGATTTACAGATTAACAGGAAGGTACCTTACAGGTCATCTAGTCCAACCCCCTGCCCAAGGAAGAGACCTTATATCTGCCCTTTACCTAGGATTGAACTCACAACCTCCTGATTGTGAGGCAAGAACTCCACGTCTAGGCAACAGCAGCTGGATTTAATGTGTGTTAGATGGTCCTTTTTGAAATGATAGTTCAGCTCCTTGTTTGCATCAATTTGCCCCCTTAGACACTCCCCATCTTTAAACCCCTGTCAGCCTCCAAAAAAGCACTTGTTTACTCTCTTTTGATGCTATTTAGTGTTGCATCAACATCATCTTTTTTTAGCATCAGCTTCTTACAAGAGTATAATGTATAACGTTCCTGAGTATAATGTTCCTGATTGTTATGCATTATAATCGAAGAGAGCAAGAGTTTGCCTTGCATACTAATAAATAAAGCACATCTCATCCATGATTTCTGAATGTGGTTAGATACTTTTGCTACTATATATGGGTTTCCCGTAAAGCAGGCCACTGCTGTCTCTTTATTTTACAAATAGCATCACTCACAAAACTATATTTCCTTCTCCATATTCTCTCACTTTCTGCTACATTTTGGAAGAGACATTTGAGTTTTCTTCATTTGCATAAAAAGTAGAAGTTAAAATCCTTCTTGCTTATTTCTCCCAGGAGCCTGCTGCTTGAAAGAGGGAATATTACATTCATAGAAAATACCTGTTTGTTCCTGTCGTCTCCCCTCAGAAATCTTTCCTGAAAATTATGAAACAGACTATATAACCTTCTATGAGATGTCATGTCTTAACGTATGGTGCTTCCGAAAATATTGCCATCCACCATTTTCCCCTCTTCATCTGATTTTTTTTCTGGCTCACATGAGGGGTGGGGGAATAACTTATTTTACGATGAAGCTCAGCTGCTTAGTTCTCTGGCAGATGTGTTTTGTTGTGTTATGACAAAGTCTTGTTTTATGAAAAGGTTTTAATCCAAGAAAACAGCTGCCAGGAGCCCCATAAGGCTTGCTATTATGCTAGTCAGAGTTCAACCTCCTTAGAAATATACTCCCAAGTGATGCTAAACTCCTGGATCTGAATTTGCATTGTACTTTCCCACCATATTTCCAATATATTATCAGTATGGATCCACCGAGTTTTGAAGATATGACTATCCACTACCAAAGATAAGAACAGTATAGTTTTCCATAATTGGAAAGTACAATTTTGGCGAAATCCTATCAAAATTTAAGTGATTGGACTATTTTTATATGTTACTGCAGTAGCAGCTGGAAATACATGTACCTGTTTTACCATGCTCCTATTGTGTCATGGGTTCCTTTCCTCTCTACACATTTTCTGTGTGAAGAATAAAATATTCTAGGATTTCGCTTTCTCCAAATACATTTGACAGCTCTATATGCTCAACACAATCAATGAAGCACCTATTGACACAATCTTCATAGCCTTCTCTTCCCTGTTTTCTCAGTTGCCTGACACATCAGCAGTACTGTCTGTTCTTCCTTGGCCTTTTCTAAAAGCACTTTGAACATCTGGCAACTCCCTGTCAGTGTAGGATTTTAATCTGCATTAAATTATGCTAAACATATTTTGCCAGAATGTCAAATTATATGATAGATACATTTCCACATTTAGTTAAATCTCCTTATAATAACTGTTCAATTTGAATGAAAATTAAAATTCCCAAGGTGCAGAAATTAAAAGATGAATTTCACAATTGCTTGGAAGGTTAATGTTTTAAACAAACAAACCACTGTTCAATGACTGGAATATGATTGCTTTTTTTTTCTAAAGAAAAATTTCTATCAACAACCCCAAGTATGTTGATTTTTTTTCCTCCTTAGTGACTCATGAAACTCTCTCTGATTCTCACAGAACTTCAGAGAACACTATTTGAGAATTCTTGTTGTAACATATTTTGGGAAATTACAGAATTTTAGTATACTCCTTCCACCTGAATATACCTAACTATTTACCCCCAACCTTGGGATTCACACATGTTGGAGCCATTAGTCCTGCATTTCCTTTCTGGCTTTTTCATTTATTTTTAGCATAGCTTTCATGTTCATAGATCACTGCTAAGTGCTGCTAAGACACTCATTTTAGAATGCATTGCTCCCAAAAGTACATTTTATTTTTCAGATAATGCATACAATAGTCATAAAAGGGTGAATAATAAAGCAGAAGTACATTTCAGTATATATAATGTTTCCAGAAATGTAGTTTACAAAAGTTTATTCCGAAAGAGCACCTGAATGAAAATCCCCCCCCCCCTTTATGCTAACTATGGTTCCTTCCTATAGTCATAGCATGAGCCTTTTCTTAAATACAGTCCTCCATATAAAACTCTTCCCACAATCAAAGAAAAAAAATAAGCACGCTTATCAGAGTTGAGAAGAACAAACTAGCCATTTTGGAAGGAAGGAGAGGTTAAATGAACACTTTGTCATATTAAATGGTCAGATTTGCTCACCCACATCCAGGCAGCTGCTGAAAAAGTCTAATGAACTGGCAGTGATGCAACTAATTAGGCCAAATAGGACTGTATAGCTGGAGGCATTATGATTACAAATGGCACTGCAATTTCCAAATGAGACATATATTCACTCTTCATTTCACTATAATTGTTTTTACATTTCTTATAATCTATACTGTAGTCTTCAAGCTAGACTATAGGAAATCCTAGGGGTTTATTTTATGGCATAATGGAAGTCAAATACCATAAACCCAGATAAGAATAATCACTGAGTTTATTATTTCTATCACATTAGGGATTGCATATATTGTTCCATTCTAATGTAATGTTGTTGGGAAGGGGTTTGTTTGTACCAAGGTCAATGAATGAATAATTGTTGCAGAACAACAAGCCACAGTTTGAAAACATTTGTGTGGGTTTATGTTTCACATATAAAAGGACCTTAGAGAAATTAAGAAAATGTACATTGCAGTAAAAGAGACAAAGAGGCATAAAATAAATACAAGCATCCATCAGATCTCAAAAACCTAAATACTGACATTAAGCCTACTACTGCTTTATGTCATAGAACAATGTGGCCTGGCTGATTCGATAAGAGTAGCTGATGTACATGGACAGAAGTGTCATACTCGTCATCTTCAGGCTGGTGTTTTCAGCTTTGTGCTTGGGTAAACAAAGCATGACCTGACCTGTTGTCCCTTGATAGGTAGGTAGGTAGGTAGATATACATTATAGATATAGGTATAGGTATAGATATAGTGTGTGTGTGTGTGTGTTAGTGAGTGATTTTTTTGTCAAGTGGTACAAGCTGATACAGAAGATGAGCCTGTAGCCTAGAGGCTAAGGCCACTGCCTTACAAGGCAGAGCCCCAGGTTCAAATCTCTGTAAGGGTGTGACTCCCTGATGAAGGCAAATAAGCCCGAAATAGATCTATTGTAGTCTCCTTTCCTTTACATTATCAACAAAAATATGTTACATACATACATACATACATACATACATACATACCTAAACACACACACACACACACATATATGTCACATGTTTTTTTGCTGAGTTTGAAAATTAAGGGAGACTAGGATAGATCTATATCGGCCTTATTTTGGCCTCATCAGCTAGTCATATCCACTGGGACTTGAACCTGCAACCTTTGCCTTGTAAGGCAGAGAATTATCCTCTAGGCTACAGTATCCAATCCCTTCAGCTCTGCACCAGGGAAGGGTTACATATTTTTGTGTTGAATCATATGGCTCAAGATAAGACAATAAGGAAGGCAGAGAATTATCCTCTAGGCTACAGTATCCAATCCCTTCAGCTCTGCACCAGGGAAGGGTTACATATTTTTGTGTTGAATCATATGGCTCAAGATAAGACAATAAGGAAGGCAGCCATAGATAATCCAGCTATTTGTGATCCCAATTCTTATATAATTCAGACCTTGAACTCTGATCACTGTTTCCCAAGGGAAGACCTATCGCTATGCAAATAAGAAAGCATGGGCAAAAGCTTCACTGAAGGAGAAGCATCTGGCCCAGACTTGTCTACTTGGGAGCTGTCTTGTACTGAACTCAGGAGTTACCACTGGCAGATGTGCTCAGGTAAGGCCTGCAATTTCCTTTATTTAAGATCCCAGATGAATTTATTTAGATTAGAGTGGTAAGTGTTAGGTATCATGTGTCAAGCAGGCTGGTATGTTTTTATGTTTCAAAGTAAACTCTTCTTGTATCTCACTGTTTCCCCTCCCTTCAATCATTATGTGAAGTAGATTGAATAAAGAAGCAGCTGAGAGCAGACTTGAACCTGGGTCTCCCCAGTCTGGCATGTCAGCTACTAATTGCTAGTTATTTAACTCCATGTGATGGGGACCAGGATGAGAAGCACTCTTATCAGCTTGAAAGGAAGCAGGAAAGGCATTGTACTGCCATCAATAGAGGTTTTTTTCTTTGCAGCATTACTCCAAAAAGCACTTTAACAAAGCTTCAAACAAAGTCCCCTTTGAAGATCTGTGTGGCCTTTTAAGTAGATCATGGCAGCTGAGCTGTTTCATCATGAGCAATCTTTGACACTTTGGAACTTATTAGTAATGGTAGATAAGCATCCCTCAAAAAAAAGCATCCCTAAAAACCATCCTGCATTGTTTTTCATTCTCCTTATAAATATAGAATTATGGAAAATATAAGATAAGCAGGTAGCCAGATAAAGTTTAACACAACAGCAGAGACCCTTTATAATACAGCTGTTCAAAAAGAATGTCCTATTTTTAAATACATAAATGTATCCAAATTTTATTATATTTGTTTTTACCAGAAGCCAATATGTAGGACAAGCAATAGTAGATTTTGACTGCATTATTATAGTCTGATAAAATTAAATTAAATGAGAACCAGGTTTTCTTCTCCGCAAGACTTGTAGCACAAACATTTATATTTTACTAGACAGGAGACAGTGTAAAAGGAAATGAGGTAATTCCACTTCCCTGGAGTCACAGAGTCAAATAAAGAGTATTATGGTATCTAGATCCAGTGCCAAAGAAAGAATGAAATAGTTCGGTATATGGGGTCAGGTGTCTTGAGTAGTTTGAAGGTTCCACAGACATTTTATTATAAATAAATACATTTTGGCACAAAAAATATTAGATAGGTAAGCAAAGGATAGTAAACTTGTTCTAAGAAACACTGGACATGCTGGACAATGAGTATGTTCTGGTAGGTTCGTAAGGTATATTAATTGTTCTCTTAGTATTTTCAACACAATGAGGAATTCAAAAGAAAATCAGTAAGACCAACGCTGCTTATTTAACTATTTTGCTCAATTAGAACTTATAAAACAGCTTACTTCAAGCCAACAGGCTGAAAGAAAAAAAAAGGTTGTACCGTCACTACAAGCATATTGTAGAACACATATGGGAACTGCAGTGAGAGTATAAGAATTTCTAATTATAGAACTGTAGAACTTCTAACAAACTGCAATCCTTGTCGGAACATCTGACATAAGACATAACATAAGACCATTCTGTTCAGAAAGTTTCTCTTCAAAATGTTCAAGGCAGCAAGGGACATCCAGAAGTATCTAAAACTTTGACTCATATTTCCTTAAGCACATTCTACAGAATACAGTATCTGTAGTGCAGCAACCCAGGTTTCAAACCTTAGAAGACAACCTAACTTTTTTGGGGGGAGGGGGAACCCTCACATATTTAATAAGCATCCCATCTGAATCCCATAAAAAACATTTGTATGTTCTTTATTTTCTAAAGCCAGAGCTGTTTAACTGTAATACTGTATTGGCAAAAAGGACGTACATCAGGGTTGTCAACTCCCAGCCCATGGATCGGTTTCATCACAGGCCAATCCACCCCCATTTTAGCAAAGGGGAGAGAAGTCCTGATATATCACGTGATGCCGCCATGATGAAGTGACTTTGACATCCCTTCCTACAGAGTTCTTCTCAAGTCAATAATGATTCTCGGTCGTGTCATTCTCCAGCCTTGTAAATAGGATGAGTGGCAGTTTATCAGCAAACCTTGCATTATGTCATAAGGCAAACTCTGCAACTTCATGACAACAGTAGTAATAAATGACTTAATTTGTATTATGACATCATCACTGACAGTTTGATGTTATTTTGGTTAGGAACAAATGCATGCACAGCAAGCTTAAATATAGGTGGGTTGGTGATTTATATATCTGTGTGCATCCACATCATCAACTAGCTTGACAGTGCTAGTTATTTGTTTCTTTTGGCCATTAAGGGATAGGGACTCTTGGGACTACTATTTGAAAGTTGTCCTACCATCCAGCCCATAGTATCCAACCCTTAAGACATCACTGGACCCAACAATTCTGGACAGTCGTTGAAAAGTTGTGGTTGACAACTGCAGAGAATCCTGGAAGAAATTAATTATTTCAACGCATTTAATTTGGGCTCCAGACTGGAGCATACTACTGACAAAGCATTGATTGCGCTTGTTGATGACCTTTGAAAGAATTAAGGTAAGGCCGTGCATCCATTCTGATTCTTTTTTTAAAAAATATCAATTTTTTATTTTATCCATTTAAAAAAAAACCTCCCCAAAAATGGGGGGAGGAAGAGATCTTGTTTCTTATTTATTTCCCATCAGCTTTCAAATCATGTTATCCTTCTGGACTGACTGAAAAGATTGGGAACAGAGGAATATCATTTTGTGGTAATTCTCTTTCCTCCATGATCACTTGACAAGATGAGAGAAATTTGAAATGAGAGGTCCTTGGTGCCCTCTGAACTTGATTGTTTTCTTGCAGACATTTCATTACCTAAACAAGGTAATGTCATCAGAGCTTGGACTTGCCTATGGACTCAGCATTCTTTTCTTTAATTTCTATATAAAACTGCTGGTTAAGATAACTACTTCAGCTTCAACCACAACAACACAAGAGCACACAACAGATTTAAACTTAATATTAACCGCTCCAAACTTGACTGTAAAAAAAATATGACTTCAGTAACCGAGTTGTCGAAGCGTGGAACTCATTACCGGACTCCATAGTGTCATCCCCAAACCCCCAACACTTTATCCTTAGATTATCTACGGTTGACCTATCCAGATTCCTAAGAGGTCAGTAAGGGGCGAGTACAAGTGCACTAGAGTGCCTTCCGTCCCCTGTCCTATTGCTCTCCTATATCTCCTATACCTTTCTTCTATTCCTATATCTCTTCTTCTATTCTTTCATTGATATGTTCTATTACTATATCTTCTTTTCTATTATTTCTTAGATATATTTTACTATGAGTATCTCCTCTATAACCTTCATCATGTATTTTACTATGTGTATATATATATTTACCCACTAAAACCCTCATTGTGTACTGGACAAAATAAATAAAATAAAATAAAAGTATGCTGATAAAACCTAACTCTAATCTCAACTCCCAGGTCACTCAAATGATGGTGTTGATGTCCTTGAGGTTATTTGATTCTGAACAAAGAGAAACAGTTTCAAGGTCAATAATGATAAGACTGAGTGACTTATGATTAGAACCCTCAGACTCTGGAAAATTGGGTATTTAATGGGGTTGCATTTTTCTAAAAAGCTATAAATTAATCTAGAATTGAAACAAGTTGAATTCTGCTGAACTATGCTGGGCTGGAGAAAGGTATAGATGACATCTTGTCTTTCCTGGCTGAATGAGACAAGAAATGTCATATTCTAGGTATTCAGCTAGGTTTAATAATATCATCCAATGAAGACAGGAATGGTTGACTTTATCTGGAACATACTGTACTACTGTGTGTTCTTTCCAGTTAGTTCTGAAACTAATTGTTAAAAGTTGATGCTCAATATTCTTTGATCCTTAGTACCTCATATGCACACTCACACCATATCTTAAAACTAACTTCAATATGAATGAAAAGTCACACCATGAAAATTTTGGTCAATAGCACATAAAGCTATGCTGGCGTGAGATTACTGAACTATTTGCTGCTGAGGATACGACAGCTTTCATCATAATCTGTAGCCCTGTTCAGGTTTTATAGAAAATAAAGGTTCTACTAACTACAGTCTAGTTAAGTTTCTTTCATTTCTAATTTCTAATTGCTATAATGGGGCTTGTGACTGCTTTAGTATACTCCCCACTATCTTTCCCAATCTGAAAGGCTTCCATAGCAGATGGATCATTGTAGAAATGTTTCTCATGAGAATAAAAAAAACCTGATGATCTAAGCATGCTAGGAACTTTTCAAAATTTCATCTGTATAATTAAGGCTTTTGGGAACTGCTGAAAGGGCTAGGTTGGCTTACTTCACGGTGATTAATTGATTGGATGAAACATAACTGGCCACAAATCTTGCTATCAGTCACCATGAGATATTAAGCATTGATGGAGCAATTTTGTGGAAAAAGGTTCACTGAAAAATTTGAAGAGGGGAGGTTTGCTCACATCTGATTCTCAAAAATATGCCGAGTTGGACTGTTAATTTGTGATATTGATAAGCCTGAAATTCACCTATTAAATGATGCATACAGCTTCAATGGATTTACAGAATAAATCTGCTTGCTATAATTGTACATGCCCAACATTAGAATATCTTATGTAATTTTCTGTCATCCTGACAGAATTAATAACCATCTACAGATCCTTGCTATTCTCCAATGCAAGTAGGTCCATAACTTTTACAGGATAAACATTTACTTTGTCAGCAAATGAACCAGTTACACACTGATGGAATAATCCAATGTGTTTAAGGATGTAGTATTTAAAGATGAACTATTTTTTTCAATATCGGTAATGATATGTATTATTATCATTTGGGATTCTCCCCCACTCTTTTTTTTAATTTGCTAAATGGTGCAATAGTGATGCTTAATGGTGAAAGTTGTAATGTGAAATACACTTATCTGAGGGTAAATCTAATGAACTCAAAACATACTCCTATGAAACTCTGCACAGTTTTGCCCTATTAGTATGAGCTCAAATTGCTAAATGCTAAATTTAATTCAATGAATAGTTTGAGGCAAAATGAGATACTATTTCTTTTTTTAAAAAAAATTAAATTGATTTTTATAATATAAGAAAAACACACACACAACATATAACAAGTGCTCAGTGATTGTGCCCACCACCAGACAAACATTCATACCCCACCACCAATCGGGGGTGTTTCTTATATAAATCATTTTAACCCAAGAGTGAAATATTTATTTACATATTATAAAGTGATTCCAACTTGTTTATTATAGCTTGGTCTCGGATCCTACTCGCCATATATCGTCTTACCTTGTCCCATCACCCCATCAGTTGACGCAATTCAGTTTCATTAATCAAATTCATCCTTTTGTCCATAATCTCAAATTGAATGTGGCCAACCATGTACCTATACCAATTTTGCATTGTCCATTTTGTCGCGTCCTTCCAACCTAAGACTATTACCGCCTGAGCGCTTTCTATCTCTACTTGTTTTATTTCTCTGAATTCTCCCATTTCATTACTTTTAACTAATACACTGCCATTTCCTTAATAATTATCCATCTTATATTTAATATCCTATTAATATCCTCTTTCATTTTTTGCCAAAAATTCTGCACTGCTGGGCATTCCCATAGCATATGCAGAACACTCCTTTAACTTGGAATGAGATACTATTTCCACCTTCACTTCATTATAGAATAATCCCAGTTTAGTCATCAGATTTGAAATACTTCAAATACTTACTTAATTTAAGGGTATTCTCGTTCCAACAGGATTGCCATCTGAATAGAGGACTTTAGGAGAATAATCTAGGATTGGGGGGGAAATATACATCATTCCAGATTGGATTGGAGAGTTCACCAATCCGCTGAAGCAGATTTCAAAGGGCAAGGCAAGGGAAAATTATGTCCCCAAAAAAGCAAGGATTGAAAAAAGCCTTGATCTGTCTAGCTTACTCTGCCACAGGGCATCTATCATATCTGATAGAGAGAATGATACTTCAAACTTTTGCAGGACATTTCAATTGAAGTTCCTATAATCCATCTGGTGCCCTCCCAAACCCAAAATGACATGCATAGTGCTTTGGTGATTTGAGTTTAATTAGGACTGAATAACATACAGAACATATCCTCATCAACCTTTCCATAATCTTCTCTTATACTTAGGATTTGTGAATACTGTATATAAAGGCATTATATCTGCGTTCGATTTAACTGCCATAATTATAGCATTTTTTCATTTTAAATCAGAAAGGCTCTAATGCATAATGTTTTCTTCTGTTGTAAAAATATTCCCCAGTCACTTCAATTTCCTTTAAAAGTAGCTTGGGGACGGGGTGTGGCCAATGTTGCAGGGCTATGGGTGTGTCCCGTGGTAGCTCCATGGGGAAACCCTGAATCCCAGTTACTTGGGGACCTAGAACCAGACTGGAACCAACTTGGAACTGCCCTGGAGGGGCATGAAGAAGAGAGGCACCAGTCGGTGGCCCAGGGAGACTAGCAACCCCTTAGGGAGCCAGCACCAGCCTCTTGAACAGCAGCTTTGGAAGATGATTTTGTCATCATTTTGTCATGGGACAGCCATGATCGGAACAATAGGAGCTGGGTGAAAAGATCTAAATGTTTGTGCTGGAGTGATGTGAAGAAGTGTTGAAGCTGGGCCGATTTAATGATAAAATGAAAAAAAAGGAGACATAAGAGATTTCAAAATGGAGTGAGCAGCTATCTAGCAATTGGAGATACCATAGAGAGGTTAAAGGAACAGACTTTAAAAGCCCAAGAAAATTGAGGATGTTTTTATGATTGGACTTGGTGAATGTTTTAAAGTAAAAATCACACGTTTGAACTTATTTCATCTAAATGGAATTTTCTTCTATTTAAATTGGTCTGTCAGGAAAAGAAATACTGTTTTCTATTGTGTAGTATTCTAATTGTAATGTCCTTCCATCTGTATCCTCAACCTAGTATTGAAATACTGTTGTAAAATATGAACTTTCCCCCCCCTTCTGACAAATGACATGAGGACATCAGTTGGAACAAATCTTTAAAAGTATTAGATCTTTTAGATCTTATCAACATCTATTTTACTGTCACCATTTTGTTCTAGATCTTAAGCAAAATTCTTTTTCTCTCAATGTCAGTAATACCTTTTTCCATCTCTTTATTTATAATCTCATACATATACCTACATACACATGTATGTATGTATGTATGTATGTAACATATTTTTGCTGATAATGAAAAGGAAGGGAGACTACTATAGATCTATTCCTGGCCTGAAATAGATCTATAGTAGTCTCCCTTCCTTTTCATTATCAGCAAAAATATGTTACACCTATAGATTATAGCAAAAAGGAAGCTGTGATGTTCCTTCAATATACCAGGGTGACTCGACAAAAAATCATACATATGTATGTATGTGTGTGTGTGTGTGTGTGTGTGTGTGTGTATGTATGTATGTCGCTCTCTCTCTCTCTCACACACACACACACACACACACATATGAAGGTCTTGGCATATATACAGTATAACATATATACTGTATTACATAATCATTACAGATTCTTCAATCTTCTTAAATTTCTTCTTTTACACCTTCTGGTTTTATTTTTAACCACTGCAGTCAACCTATTCCTAAATTATTCAAACATTTCTGCATTAAATTTCATGACATATGCCCCAAGCCATTAACTGTTGTAGTGAACTCTTATCCTTCTCCTGATATATCAGCTTTTCTTCTGGTTGCCATTATGGGAAATTATGTCCATTGCTTTAGTGAAAGTATAGACAGGTTTCTCTCTCTTTCTCTTTTTTAATGTTTTGATGGTCTATCTTTGACAGTTAATGATATCCAATTAGCTCTCTACAGTTACAGTCTCATAATTCTGATCATGTTTTATAAAATCCATCAATTACTTCTTAAAAATAAACTATCAGCCTTCCCATGGAGGTCCAGTCTGTTAATATAACTAATTTTGTTATTTCCAAAAGTCCTTACATTACTTTTTTTTAAAAAAAAATACTGCCCCTTTATCCATGTAAACTTTCTTTTAGCATGATCTTGTTAAACCTTTTATTTTTAAATTAAAATTCCTTAAAATAATGTATGTGGAGTGTTCCCTATTTTTAATTTCAAAAAGAAATTAAATACCTACCAAGAGTTTTGATCTTCACTGCCATTCAGAATATCATTCTTAAGCTTTAAATGAATATATTTTAAAAAAAAATGTATGCTCATTTAGTTGTACAGCGATTAAAGACGCATTGTAAATTATTTGGTTCTGATGCCACTTCACTCATGGTTCACAAGAAAGTCTATTCCTGCCTTCTTCTTGGAATGAGCAGCTATTCCAGAGCATTAAAAAAATAAATACTGTATTTTTCAGAATATAAGATGCACCAGAGTATAAGACGCACCTTAGTTTTGGGGGGAGAAAATGGGGGGAGGGGGAAATCTGCCTACCAGATATTCATCTGGCTAGTCCTTAGTCTGGTCATTTTCAGCATATTAGTTTGCTGGTTTGACCATGGGTGCTTGGTTTTTATCTTCTGGTTGGGGATAAAAAACAATTTCTGTCCTACATCCTCCACTTTATCTTCCATTGTTTTAATTCTTTTTTCATTCTCATGCAAATTTTGTTGTATAACTTTTATGTTTCCATCCATCTCTTTCATGTTTCCTTTCACTTCTCCCATTTCAACTTTGAGATCACCCATTTCATCTTTAAGATCTCCCATCTCAATTTTCATTTCTTCAGGGTATTTTTTCACTTCTCTATTTGTATCCATAGAGATTTGAGTTTTCTGCATAAAGTCTTGAATAGTGGCCAAGGAGTCTTGTATGGTCTGAAAATTTGGTTCTGTCAGAGCTTTCTCCTTTTCTTTTTCCTTGTCCTTGGCCAACATTGTTGTTATTGATCTTTGTTGTAATGGAGATGGTACTGGAGATGCCTTTGGGGTGGAGGATGGAGTGGATGTCTGTTTTTTTTTTTGTTATTGTGATGGTGGTCGTACTTAACATCCTGGAAGAACTTCTCATACCGCTAAAATTTTTCAATCTAGCATCCAATTAATAGTGCAATATCTTAACTTATTCTCTATTGTTCTTAATATTACTGCTATGTTGTTTATAGCAACTATAATCAAACTAATTAATAATACAATAAAAGGACAAGGAAATAAGAGAGAAGTACGATAATAAAACAATGAAGTATCAAAAAAGAATTCTAGTATAAAATATAGAAAAAAAACTTAATTAAAAGGCTAAGTCTATAATTTTTAACTTCAGTGAAACAAATATTTATCAATACACTTATCCACACAATTAATATATGTATTATATTTGAAAAAAATTTAAAAAGAAAAAAGAAAAGAAATAACACTATGTAATTAATTAATTAGTTGTTAATTTCAATCCAAACTATTATTCTGTTTAATCTACAGAATCAACAAAGGATTAAAAATTCAGAAAGAGGGGGAATAGGCAAAAAAAGAAAGAAGAGGGGGGGAAAGCAGATATATATCAACTTATAGAGAATAACCTGTCTGTAAAAGTTTGGAGGTATACCAGATCAAGAGGGGGGAAATTAAAAATTTAACACCTCATTCTATAGCTTAACTATCTATAATAAAAAGGAAAATATAATGAGAGAAAAAAAATGAAAAAAAGAAGTCAGTGAATACTTGGGTTGTATGTTCAATATAAGTAATTCCAGACAGAGCAGTAAAAAAAGATTTTTAAATTTAGTCTTTCTTAAATCCTTCTTAGGTTCTTCTTCTTCGTTTCCTCTATCTTTTATTCTGTGATATTTGGTCTATGGTGTTTATTCCTTTCTTGGGTTCATAATTGTTTTAATCCGTAAGACAAAGTCCAAAAAACTTAGCATTAATCCATAAAAAGAAATTTCTAAAACACTTCACTTCTCTCTCTCTTCAGAGAAGAGAGAAAAGCAGGCAAAGGGAAGATCGCTTGGCTAGCAAAGCATGGCAAATTGCTTCCTTTGTTAGCACCTAGTTAGGGCTGAAAAAAAGCTTCTAAAGGACAGGAGCCCAGCTGATTGTCGGTGAAAAAAAGTGAGCTGTAGATCTGTAGGTCAGCGGTTCTAATCTCATCACCGGCTCAAGGTTGACTCAGCCTTCCATCCTTCGAAGTGGGTAAAATGAGGACCTGGATTGTGGGGGCAATATGCTGGCTCTGTTAAAAAGTGTTATTTATTTATTTATTTATTTATTCATTCATTCATTCATTCATTCATTCATTCATTCATTCATTCATTCATTCATTCATTCATTCATTCATTCATTCATTCATTAGATTTGTATGCCGCCCCTCTCCGGAGATTTGGAATGGCTATTGCTAACATGTTGTAAGCCACCCTGAGTGTAAGGAGAAGGGCGGCATAAAAACCAACCAACCAACCAAACAAACGAACGAACAAACAAACAAACAAACAAACAAACAAAAAGTAAATCAGTGAAAAAAGCAGGTAAAGCGAAGATCACTTGGCTAGCAAAGCATGGAAGATCACTTCACTGGTTAGCACCTTGTCAGGACTGGGAAAAAAAGCTTAGTAAAAGCAACATTCAGAGTATAAGGCACACCCAAATTTTCAGCCTATTTTAGAGGGGAAAGGTGTGTCTTATAGTCCTAAAAATATGGTAATGACTAAAATGTCTCTTTATCTACAGATATACTTTTGTCAATCAGAAACTAACTCCTGCTTAACATTACTGTCCCCATTAATGGAGTTGATTGCAGGGACATCTAACCCACTATTAGTCCTCACCTGCAAGTTCATTTTCACAAAATTCTTGATGTAACAAGAAATATAAAGTTCATAGAACTGACAATAAAAAGCAAAAAATAAAATTCAAAAATGTATTGTAAACAGGCAACAGAAATGATATGTTTTCTGAGGTCTTAGACCAAATGTTGATTAAAAAATAAACCTGGGTTCCTGATCAAAAACAAACTAAGTATACAAAGACAATTAACAAAATGAATTTTGAAAAAGAAAATTCACTAAATAACTGTATTAAAGACACAGTTGGAATATAATATATAATATAGTATATACTGTAATATAGAAAATATAGAAGCCAGTATGTTATGAATTCGCCATAAATTGATGGACAGTGAAAAGACATAATACTTAACATTTGTAGGTTCTATATTGTTTACCATACGGTAGTTGGATATCAAATTGTCTATCCATCATATACAGTGGTAGTTCTACTTAAGAACACCTCTACTTAAGAACTTTTCTAGATAACAACTGGGTGTTCAAGATTTTTTTGCGTCTACTTAAGAACCATTTTCTACTTAAGAACACGAGCCCGGAAAAATTTCCCAGGAAATTTGAGAGCGGCACGAAGGCCCAGGCAGTTTCCTGCCATTCCCCCTTTAATCCCAGCCATCTCAGGCTGCCAGAGGAGCCTTTCAGTGGCACTTAAGGAAGCTTTGGCAGTCTAGAGTGAATGAAGCATTTTCCTTTCTCTGGGCACTTGGATAGGGAATAGCACACAGAGAAAAGAAACACTCCCTTCGCTCTGGGCAGCCGAGGAGTCACCACAGCAAAGGAAAGGCGCTGACTACAACAAAGCAAGCGAGTGAGAAGAGAGTGGAGCCCTTCAGCATGGGAAGGAAGAGGCAGCAGATAGCAGCAGCAGCCAGTATATGGGAGGCAGCCTTGGGCCAGGTGTAGGGGAGGCGTGTGCTCCTCTTTGCTGTCTCAGAGTCCCTCTTTTTTTTTTTAAGCCTTAAAGTTTTAGATTTTTTTGATTCCCCTCACCTCACCTTCTTCTTTCGGCAGTGACTGTCCTCCTCTTCTTCTTCCTCCTCCTCCCACCCAAATTCTGAGCTTTTATTTTTTTCCCTAATGTGTTTGAACACATTATAATGTAATATATATAAATATATAAATTATATAAATTATATAATATATAAAATATAACATTCCATGACCAGGTTCTTAAGTAGAAACGTTCTTAAGTAAAAGCAATTTTTCCCATAGGAATCAATGTAAAAGCAAATAATTATTTGCTTTTACATTGATTCCTATGGGAAAAATTGCTTCTACTTAAGAACCTGGTCACGGAACAAATTAAGTTCTTAAGTAGAGGTACCACTGTATATACACACACACACACACACTCACACACACAAATATATATACACACACACAGTGAAGGGCTACCAAATTTTTTACTACCATACTGTGGTCGTGGCTTATGCAGGACGCCCTGCATTTTCTTTCAACATCTTTCAGTACAGATTGGGTGCTCTGGGGTGGAGCTCCACTTTTGCTACCCCACTGCGTTCCCCCCTGTTCGAGCAGCAACCCACCTCCTGCACCTCCCCCCACACACCTGTTTTCATAGATTTTCACAGGTATATGTACGTAGTTTGTTGTGAGTTCGGGCTTTCCCCTGTGTAATATTTAAAAAATATTACACGGGGGAAAACCCGAACTCACAGCAATCTGTCTGTCTGTCTATCTCTATCTATCTAATCATACATATAAAATTATTGATTGATGTTTAAATAGAATGTTCTAATACCGCAAAAATAGGCCCACTGTAACAAAATCTAGAAGGGTTTACTATATGGATAGTAAGATCAAAATATTTTAGTGATCACCTTTTGCATCTTCACACATAGTTTAAAAGTTAATTCTGGAGATTGTGAAATGATAATTCGGAACATTTTATGAGGAAAGACAATGGTAGTATTATCTTGGACCAAGGTGAACCATGTAGTCCGTGTACTTTTCATGAGGGGGGTGATCAAATATAAATGGGAACTTGTGATGAAAAAAGACTGGTGCTTGAAGCTCTGCCTTATTTCATTCGCTTCGGGGAGACATGTTTACAGCAGATTGATGAGTTTGACAACTTGGAACAAAGCTAAATGTTGTTTTATCCATTAGAAATAAATGGGTAGGACATTTATAGCTGCCCTAATTTTGACCTGTTAGTTCATTTAAATATTCTATAAAGTGCAAAACATTCATCTCTGTCATTCACTTCTCCCCTTTAATTCCAGAAAATCCATATAAAATCAGGTTTTATTTACTGTTTGATCCTGGAAAAGAACAGCAAAGGCTGCTTGTCCACTGCAGTTATGGCACAGTTGAAGATAATCCAAAATCAAGTAATGAATAGGTTGCAGCTAACCTTAAACTATCTATCAATCTAATAATTTCAAGCCTTACTTTTGTAGAGTTTTTCAGAGTGAAGAATTGATTGCTGTTCCGTTCGGGTCGTATGTAAAAAATTTTCTCTACATATCTGGAACTTGAAATTACATGACATTATATCACGTGAGGGGTTCTTTTTTTGATAATTTTTTTTGGGGGTTGGGGGGGTTAGTTTTTGCTGGGCAAAAAAAGTCACACTTGTACTGCAGGTCGTATACGATCCGGACCAAAAAAGGTTTAATTTAGGTACTTAGATTTGGTCTTTTTGAAAATTGGGATCCTAATTTGAACTTTTCTGAACACAATAAAAGTAAAATCGAGATGAAAAATTTTTTGTGCAATTTTGTTCATTTTTATCTAGCTCAGACTGTCAGTTCAAACTGTTTTTCCCCTTTTTGTGTTGGATCACTATTTTGAACATCCCTGATCGTTAGAAAATAGAAATGAAGTGAAAAAAGTTATGCTTCTTGGGGTTTTTTGCTCAGAAATAGGGCCTCCCCCCCATGGCTGTGTGCAATCATTTTCACTTTACCATTTTTTAGGCTCCAAATCCTGCCAGTTGCAACCTTTTTGAAACCTTTTTCACTGTGATACTAATTTGAACATTTCTGAACATAATGATATGAAAATTGAACTGAAAAAATAGAAGCTTATTTGTTTATTTTGCTCATAAATTTCCCCTCCTCCGCTTTGTGCAATTTTTTCAATTTATATTTCAGGCTCCAAAATCAAAATATTATTAAAACTTTCTGCATTGAATTACTAATCTGAACATTTTGTTTAATACCCTAGGCATTGATTTACTAAACTGAACATTGCTGACCATCATAAAAATATTCCCTAAGGTTTTAAATTGATGGTTATATTTTTATTTCACTCAGAAAGCCAAAAAACGCATTTCGGCTGTGTGCAATCATTGCCACTTTACATTTTTTTAAGCCTGCCACTTCCAACTTTTTTGAAACCTTTTTGGATTGGATTACTAGTTTGAACATTTCTTAATGTAATGATATGAAAATTTAACTGAAAAAAATGATGCTTATTTGTTTATTTTGCTCAGAAAAGGGCCACCTCCCCTTGGCTTGCTGTGTGCCATTATTTTCAGTTTTTATATAGATTTGGCTGAAAATATTTGGAATATTCTTTTGAAAAGCAAGTACACGATGGCCAGACAACTAACTTTATGAAAGAAATCCATTTTACTAAAAACAAGTATGTAATCTTGAAATCAACACCATAATTTGTATATAAACTGAAAAAAATTGAGCACAGGCTAGTGGGGGCATTTTCTGAGCAAAATAAACAAATAAGCATCATTTTTTAAGTTCAAATTTCATTTCATTATGTTCAGAAATGTTTAAACTAGTAATTCAATGCCTACGTTATTGAAAATACTTGGAATTAGGGGCCTAGAAAAATTTATAAAATGACATGGTTGAAAAAATGGGGGGCGGCCCTTTTATGAGCAAAATGAACAAATAAGCATCTATTTTTTCAATTCAATTTTCATTTCATTTTGTTCAGAAATGTTCAAACTAGTAACCCAACACCAAATATAGCAAACTTTTTTGCAGTTTGCAGGTTAAACTATCTATAAATTGAAAACAATTCGCAAAAACGCTAGGGGCGGCCTTTTCCGAGCAAAATAAAAATATAAGCCTTAATTCTTTCATCTCAATTTTACTTTCATTGTGTTCATAAAAGTTCAAATTAGTATCCCAGAGAAAAAACTTTTCAAAAAGACCAAATTTAAGTACCTAAATTAAACCTTTTTTGCTCAGGGTCGTATACGACCCAAACAGTGCAAGTGTATACTGTAGTCATTTAGAATAGAACAGCAATGAAAAGCTTCTTAGTTGTCTGTCTGTCTGTCTGTCTGTCTGTCTGTCTGTCTGTCTGTCTGTCTGTCTGTCTATCCATCCAATTGTGATTTAACAATAAACCCTATATCAGTGATGGTGAACCTATGGCACGTGTGCCAAAGGTGACACATGGAACCATATCTGAAGGTACATGAGGCATAACAAATGCCTCATGTACCTTCAGTAGCTCCAGCGCACATGTGTGTGCTAACCAGCTGATTTGGGGGCTTCTTTTTGGCCATTTTTCATCATCCCCAGGCTTCAGGAGACCTGGGGATGGTGAAAAACAGCCCAAACGACCCAACTGGATGTTAGTTTACAATATTCCAGTTGGGCCATTTAGTCATTTTTCACCCTCCCCCAGCTTCTGAAGGCTTTCCTGAACCCTGGAGAGAGCTTTAGTGAGGCCTGTGTGCATGTGCGGGGGGTTTGTATGCATGTAAGGGGGCAGCACACATACACCAGTGCGAGGGCATTGCATCATCATTATCATCATCATCATCATCATTATTATTATTTATTAGATTTGTATGCCGCCCCTCTCCGCAGACTCGGGGCAGCTCACAGCAGTAATAAAACAATGTACAGTAACAAATCTAATATTAAAAGTCTAAAAACCCATTATTTAAAAAGCATACACACAAACATACCATACATAAAACTACATAGGCAAGGGGAGATGTCTCAGTTCCCCCGTGCCTGACAACAGGGGTGGGTTTTAATGAGTTTACGAAAGGGGGTGGGGGCAATCCCAATCTCCGGGGTGTGTGGGCACATGCGCGCATGCTATCTCACATGTGCACACCCTTTTGGCACTCAAGTAAAAAAAGCTTTGCCATCACTGGCTTATATAGTATCTTTCTTACTTTGGTTCCAGAATTCCAAAATGATATATTCTCAATTCCAGAATATTCTTTTGATTAAATAATAGAAAAGGATTGTCCACAGATATAAAAGTTCCATAGTTCAACAGTAGATCTACGGTTTTTATTAAAAAATGGAGGACAGCATAAGAAAGCCATGTGGTTAAACAAAAACATTTAGTGAAGATTTAAAAACTGAAAATACACATTCAGGAATTGATCAAAAATATTACAAAGAAAGAGTATGTATAATATCCTGGGATTGTAGAGGAAGGCTAAAGTTCAAAATCAGATAAATCCAACAGAAAGTCAAAATTATTCAGTTACTGTATATTTTGATTGAATTTTCTCTTAGACTAGGACATACCGGTATATTCTACTAACTAGACAATTGTAAAAAGCGGGATGAAAGGCAAGATTAAAGCTTAACAGAGGGAGAAGCGTTATCAAGGAATATCTATTTAGATTGAATCTGTTTAAACCCCAGGCAACTGCATTCAAGGGAAATGAAAAAAAGTTCCCATGACCTGCTGAATCTTTATATATTATTGTGGAGCAGGGATGTCAAATTCACATCATCACAGTGACATCATGTGATGTATTGGGACTTTCCCCCACTTTATTAAACTGGGCAGGAGAGGGGCCAGTACATGATGCAACTGGTCAGTGGGCATGAGTTTGACATCCCTACTCTGGAGAATAGGTGAAGAGCTAGATGGCTAGAAGGGGTTAATTTTTAAAAAACAAACAAACACGTGCTTTCAAAATAGAAATTAGAAGAATTATGAACCAATCAGTCTGTAATAATAATTTGGAAAGACTATACAACAGATAATAAAAAACAGATCTATGATCATCACAAGAACAAGAGAGTGATTTCTAGAAGTCAGCAAAGATTCCTGTCAAGTCTTGAAGACTAACTATATCCTATTTTTTTCTAGTTATCTTGTCTAAAATAACTTCCTTTGTAGAGTGTGGAAATACTCTAAATGTAATATACCTTGCTTTCAGCAAAGTATTTGAAAAAGAACCACCAGATATTCTACTTAGCAAGCTAATTAAGTGTAGGGTAGATGTCTTGGCAAAGGGATACATAGATGAATCAAAAATTGATCAGAAAATCCTTATTAAAACTTCCTCATTAAAAGGGAACAATGTAGTACAAAATTTAGTCCTAGGTCCTATTTCTTATACTCTTTAACACTCTTTATCTGGTCGATGAAGTGAATGGAATGCTTATCAAGTATGCTGATAGCATTATTGTGCAGGATTAATATAATTTTGGGTGAAACAGAAATAATATTCTGAAAGGGAGGGTACATTAAATAATCAGCATTTCTTAGTGGTAAGAACAATTTGACAAGAGGCGCGAATACTGTGAGAAGTGAGATAATCTCCTTCTGTTGCAGACGTTTTTATTTAGATTGCTGTCCTCAGCAGAGCTTTTCCTCAGTGATGTAAATGGTCCCTTCCAATTCTGTTCATCAACAATCTGGAAACTTCATCTAATTAAAAAAGCATTCCTTCTCTGTGTTGTGGTTAGCTCTGGCCCAGCTCCTGCCCCAAGGACTGTGGATGTGGGGGAGACATCCATATGCTACAGGCCTGTTATGCCCTGGTGGAATCTGATGATGAAGGCTCCTCTGACCAAGAAGACATGAGTGACAGGGATGAGGAGGGTGTGGCAGACAGCTCAGAAGGAGATCAATTATCTAACTCCTCCTTGGATTCAGAACAAGAGTTAATGATACAGCCACGCATGTGGAGAGCAATGCATAGGCAACAACAACTGAGAGATTGTTATCAAAGAAAATGAGGCCACCTGTGGTTGGGTGGGGCTGTGGTGATTAGTGAGGCTGCTATAAATAGCAGCCTGTGGGTTTGGCCATTGTGGAGGATTATCTGATCGTTGTGTTTTGTGACTGCTTTACTGACTTTGACCTTTTGTGTGCTGATTTTTCTCCGCTTTGAAACTAAACCAAAGAAAAGTGTGTTTCACTTTGTGAAAGAAGAAGGACTGTGAATTGCCTCACAGCTGCAAGCTAAGTATCATAGAACTGATAAGGGACTTATACAAATTACCAGTTTGTTTGGAGACGAGTGCTCTTTGCTATACCAAAAGAGGGCTTAGGTTAAGTGAATTTTCCTTATAAAGAACATTGTTTTGAATTTTCAAACGTGTGTTTGTCTGAAATTTGTACCTGTGAATTTTTGGGAGGAGTCTACCAGAGAGCCGGACAGAACACTCTGTGGCATCATATTATTAGTATTGGGAGAAATCCCATTAAGCAACTAAGCATGTTTAAAGCACCCGCTTCCTGTCCTCCGTTGTAGCATTTTTCTTCCCTTGTTCTTTTTCAAGACACATGGAATAAGAGCAGGAAGTTGGCTACCTTTCTTCCCCTCCATGTTCCTTCTGCCCAAGTTGCAAATTCCACTAAATTTATCATCTTGTTATCTGTCAGGAGATTTCCTTGAGTATTTTTTCCCCTCAGTTTGATAGAAATGTTCTCTCTGTTGCTTTATCTTTTCTTTCTTATTCAGACATGTGCTTAAGAGATTTAGGTTTCCCAAGGAGGCTACATTTTTTTGATGTTACTGGTGTTGATGACTATAAGAAAGCTAATTACATGCACACAGGCATCATGCAGATGGGAGGATACTGTTAACAGTATGCTTTGGGAAAAAATACTACTATATCTTTCACATCATACAACTGAAACAAGGCTTTTCTGAAATCAGAATTGGTTCCTCTGTGTTGCTGAAGGATGAAAATTGCCATGATATGTGTCTCCCTTTTCGGCTTCTAAAATATCTTGAAGGACTTATCATTATTATTATTATTATTATTATTTATTGGATTTGTATGCGGCCCCTCTCCGTGGACTCGGGGCGGCTAACAACAGTGGTAAAAACAGCATGTGACAATCCAATAGTAAAACAGCTAAAACCCCTTGTTATAAAAACCAATCATACAAACATACCATGTATAAATTGTAGAAGCCTATGGGGAAAGTATATCTCAGTTCCCCCATGCCTGATGACAGAGGTGGGTTTTAAGGAGCTTACGAAAGACAAGGAGAGTGGGGGCTATTCTAATCTCTGGGGGGAGTTGGTTCCAGAGGGTCGGGGCCGCCACAGAGAAGGCTCTTCCCCTGGGTCCCGCCAAACAACATTGTTTAGTTGACGGGACCCGGAGAAGGCCCACTCTGTGGGACCTAACTGGTTGCTGGGATTTGTGCAGCAGAAGGCGGTCCCGGAGATAATATGGTCCGGTGCCATGAATATAATATTTTATTATGTATGGTTTTCTTTAAAAAAAAACCCCTTTCTGATACTAGAGGACCAGAAATAAATGTATAACAGGTGAAAGCATAAGTCTCAATAACTGCTCTTGGGTGGGAGAAGATCATATTATTATACAAACTTTTATTGAAAATGAAAACAGTAATGTTAAACATTGCATGATAAAATGGTCAAAAATTAATTTTAATATACTATTGGACAAATGGAAAAGTATGGACAAAAGGATTTATATTTTCAGTGGATTACACAACCGGCAAACCTTCATCTAACTAAGTGTATTTACTCAGGCTAGAGGTAAAAATATTAAAATATAAAATATATAATAAAATATTTAAAAAAAATTCCCTCAAGATATATATATATCTTTTCCTTTGAAATGCTCAGCACCTCAGGAATGCATGATGCAGTATGACTAGGGACTTCCCTCTTTATCCTGGATGACTTTCAGAGCTATTATTTAGATAGAGGCATTAAAAAAAATACAGGCAAGATGAAAGTAAGAGAAAATATGTCTGATGGCTTATTTGAGGTCTTGGTGTTCTGAAGAACATTTTTTCTTTTAAAAAAAGAAAAGAAAAGTCCCAGTTTTGCTGCTGCAGTGCAAATTCCCCAACCTATAACTTGTGACAAATAGGTTTCAGTCTTTCTAAAGCCTAAATGCTATATGAGGCACATAGTTTCTGTGCTTCAGAGTTTATATCTTATGTTTTATTATGAGCTACTTTGAATGCCTTCAAAGATGTGCTATATATTACAATAGCAACGAAAGCAGTAAAGAAACCCCATTTTCCAAGGCTTTGGTCATATCTGCTACCCGTCTGTAGATTATCCCTTTGGCCAAAACTGTCCTTTCGGGGGGGGGGGGGGGGAATTACATGGACTGAATTTTACAAAATAGTAAAAACAGTGTGAAATACTTAGTATGTTTTAAAAATCACTCATCTAGCAAAAATAATATCATAATACAGCTGATTGACCGTTGCACATAAGATGGCATAGTGAACTCTGCAGGGCTTTAAAAGAATGAAAATGCATTAATATGGATATACCATAGTCTTGTGACTGTTTGGTTATTTTCCAGAAGTAGCCAGACTTTTCCCCCCCTTTTTGTGTCATCATCGAGTAGTGTAAGTAAAGGAGACAGTGGTGCTACTTTATTTTCAGATTGCCTGCACCACACTGTGTAACTGATTGTTTTACTTGGCAAAACTCTTATCTGATATCAACACTTTAAAAATGTGTTGCCATGTACATTTGGTGGATTTTATTAAATGTATCCAGTGACAAATTGTACACTTGAAAAATGCCATGGAAAAAGATTTATATAGAAGCCGGAGGGCTCTGGTGCTTTTTCCATCAGTAGAGGGGTAACGACTGTGGTTTAGAAGGATATCTTTTGCTTTTCTTGTTCTGCGGCAAATAAAACACTGTATACTGCAGGTGCTTGAGATAAGAGCAAGATATATATTGCAGATTGTCTATCTGTCTGTCTGTTTCCAATACTTTGGATGATAGATAGCTAGATTGTATCTATCATCCAAAATATTGGAAATTGCCAGGTGCAAAAGATCAGGTCCATATGTGAAGGTACAATGAAATTGATTTACTGCTAAATAACCTTCTAAAATAATTAAAAGATTAACAGAGTTGGAAGGGACTTTGTAGGTCACCTGTGGCTACATAGGGACTCTAGGCTAATCCCTCTTTTAACTACCCTCCCCCCCATTTGCCCACTCCTTTTACAGAAACCAGGTCACCTTCCCAGAATGCAATACTAACAGGTCTTATATTGAAGGACCTATATTCATAAGCTGAATCTAAGCCCTTAGCCTTAAGGAAGAGGTGTGAGGTAGCAAAGTCTTCTGCAAAACCTTTTTTCCCTAGGAAAATGCAAACACAAAAATGATTTTCAGCCCAATTCCACTTTTCTCAAAATAACTCTACAGTATTTCTTTTTATGCTTGTGCTACGTTCTTGTTCATTTAAGATAATTTAACCAGAGGCAGACTTCATTTTTGTTGTTGTTCTATTTTTAACTTGAACTGCAAGAAAGATGCCTGTTTTAAACTAGCCAAGTTTTCTCATAAATCCTCTAACTGCAAATGGTTATGAAGGGAGCCATAAACCAGTCTCGTAAATGAATACTTTTCCTCCTCCAGATGTAATGAAGGAGTCCAAAATAGAATGCAGGTTATCTCCAAGTTACATGTAGGTGTTTTTGTTCATGGGGATGTGCATGTGTGGTTTTGTGATGTCTGCAGTGTTTCACTGGGATATGTTATTCCAGCCAGGCAGGCAATTTTAACTCCTTTTCAAAGTCATAATTCCAATGAAGCTTGAGATAACTGATCAAAAACAAAAAGTTTTTAAAAAGCATACATAGACTAGAGTTAGATAAATACGGATTGATTCATTTCTTTTGCTTGCTGTTCTTTTTGTATCTCATTCCTAAGATCCTTTCTGGTTGCTTTATTTTTAAGACACACACGTGCACACACACACACACACATACAAAACATAGAAACATAGAAGACTGACGGCAGAAAAAGACCTCATGATCCATCTAGTCTGCCCTTATACTATTTTCTGTACAGTATTTTATCTTAGGATGGATATATGTTTATCCCAGGCATGTTTAAATTCAGTTACTGTGGATGTATCAACCACGTCTGCTGGAAGTTTGTTCCAAGGATCTACTACTCTTTCAGTAAAATAATATTTTCTCATGTTGCTTTTGATCTTTCCCCCAACTAACTTCAGATTGTGTCCCCTTGTTCTTGTGTTCACTTTCCTATTAAAAACACTTCCCTCCTGGACCTTATTTAACCCTTTAACATATTTAAATGTTTCCATCATGTCCTGCCTTTTCCTTCTGTCCTCCAGACTATACAGATTGAGTTCATTAAGTCTTTCCTGATATGTTTTATGCTTAAGACCTTCCACCATTCTTGTAGTCCATCTTTGGACCCGTTCAATTTTGTCAATATCTTTTTGTAGGTGAGGTCTCCAGAACTGAACACAGTATTCCAAATGTGGTCTCACCAGCACTCTATATAGCGGGATCATAATCTCCCTCTTCCTGCTTGTTATACCTCTAGCTATGCAGCCAAGCATCCTACTTGCTTTCCCTACCGCCTGACTGCACCGTTCACCCATTTTGAGACTGTCAGAAATCACTACCCCTAAATCCTTCTCTTCTGAAGTTTTTCCTAACACAGAACTGCCAATACAATACTCAGATTGAGGATTCCTTTTCCCCAAGTGCATTATTTTACATTTGGAAACATTAAACTGCAGTTTCCATTGCTTTGACCATTTATCTAGTAAAGCTACATATTTTTACTGATAATGAAAAGAAAAGGAGACTAGTATAGATCTGTTTCAAGCTTATTATGTTCTCATCAGCTGGCCATACCCTTACCAGGATTTGAGCCTGCAGAGTCTGTCTTGTAATAATATGTATGTGTGTTTGTTGGTTGTATTTTTAGCTGATTTTGAATTATGCGATTAACACTATCCATCTCTCCATTTCACTACCTATAGTTTCCTATCTGACCAAATTTTCTGAACCAAAAAAGAAAAAAACCCCACTTTTTTCATGATGTCTTCCTTTAGGTTTAAATTGATGCAGGAAGGCCACAGAGATGATGCTACAATTACAGAAAGGACGTTCACTTACATGTTTCAATCACTTTGTAGATCAGTTGAACACTGGATCCCCACATCTAACTCCTTTAAATTGCACTGATATGTTATATGAAGGATAAATGAGAACAACTTTTCACCGAACTGATTTAGATTGGTTGTGGGACACTAGGTGGAACATGATTTATTAACAGCACAGCACTAGCCCTATTATTAACTAAGGTTACTCTGGTCATTTCTTCTTTACTGGAGAAGCTGTTGGTAGCAAAAAACCCTAACTTTAGGAACCAATTACAAAGCTGCAATCTGAAAATATTTCTTTCTGAAAAGTTCATTGCAACTGCTAGCTTTTACTTTACATTATGTTTCAGGATAAGGGCATAAGAATCATTTTGTTTAAGTATTTACTTCCTCTTTCCCTGTCTTAGTTAATACCGTGAACTTGAAATCACATTTTTATTGCTTAGCTCAGCTCAGTAGTCACTGAACTGGGGAAAGCGGCTGTAAAATGCAGTGGAATTAAATGAATTTAAAAGTTAGACTTTTCGGTAAATTGTTTGTTGGTGAGTTGTGTTAATATATGTATTGGCAAAACCTTATTTTTTGAGCACTTTGGGTTTTCTTCATGTTCCCAGGTATACATAAAACATCCATTATATGTCTCAGATACTCCTCCTCCTCCTCCTCTTCTTCTGCCCCTCCCCCAGTCCCGAAGCCTGGCAAAGTTTGCAAAAAGTTTGCAGCCAAATGCACGCAGCCCTTCCAGGGAAGCGCTGAGCTTCCACCCTTCCACCCTTCAGCTTTGGAGTTGGCCTCTCCCGCAGCTGCAGCACCCCGTCAGGCTGGAGATTTTCTGGTGGTGGTGGCAGGTGAGCTTTGGGGCCCAGCGGCAGCAGGTGAGCTTTGCAGCTCTCAGGCGGTGGGAAGGGCTTGAGTTGAGGTGAGCCTGCATGGGGCAGTGGGGCAGGAAGTGAAGGCAGCACCACCAGGCAGTAGCCACGGGGCGGTCAGCTGTGAGCAGGAGCTCCAGGGCAGAGGCACTGATGGTGACAGCTGGACATACATGCTGGCGCTGCGCTGGGCATGGGCATGGGCTGGCACCTCCTTCCCAGGCCAGCCATTGGTGCCTCTGCCTTGGAGCTCCTGCTTGCAGCCGACTGCCCCACTGCCGCCCTGCGGCTACTGCCTGGTGCTGCTGCTGCCAGCACCCTCCCACTCCTACTTTGATCCCTGCTTGGCGGCGGCACTTTTGCTGCCCACCCTGCTGTGCTGTGCCCACCAGAGCTGCCCTGCCCTACTGCTCCCGCAGGTCCACCTCAGGCCTGAGCCCTTCCTGCTGCCTGAGAGATGCAGCGGGGGAGGCAGCAGTGTGGTGTACAAGAGAGAAAGAGAGAGGGGGGGAGAGAGAAAGAGAGAAAGGGAAGAAGGAAGGAAGAGAGAGAAAAAAGGAGAGGAAGGAAGAGAGAGACAAAGAGACCAAAAGTGAGGGAACGAGGGAGAGAGAAAGAAAGAGACAGCGAGGAAGGAAGAGAGAGAGAGAGAAAGAAGAGAAGACTGGATTAAGAGAGTAAGAAAGAGGGAGGGAGAGAGAGAGAGAAAAAAAGAATTTCTTTTGATGAATTTTTTAGCGCCACCCCCCCCCCCCTCCCCGGGTCCCTCTTTCCCAATCTTAAAATCTGGTCACTTTATATTAGTGCATCCAGGTACAAATTTCATATATACACAGAGAGTAAAACACACAATCCTCCTCCTTTCTACAATTGAAATGTACTGTATATAAAGAAAAGCCTAGGAAAGGCCATCTTGTCACATTGAATTTGTATATACTGTCAGTCATAGAGTTTAGAATAATTTATGTACATTAGCTCAAGAGAAATATTTACAACCCAAAATCAAACTTGGCAGATTACTGCAGTACCTACCCTATATAAACAACTTTGGGAAGAAAATAAAGGTTTAATATATCAAGTCAAGCATATAATTGCACAGAAATACAGGAAAAGGGTTGTAATAGAGTGCTGCAATATAAATAATTGGATACCTATTCTCTGACCTCTACTGAAATATCTAAAGTAGAAGAAGATGTAAACACAGAAATTCTTTACAAACAGACGGATCTTCTGTTTATTGTTTTTACTTTGAGTAGTGGCATCCATATATATATAAGGAACCTTTGTAGTAGCAATTAAATAGATTCTTACCTCCCCTATTTTGATACAATCTTATGGTTATAGTAGCCCAGGAATAATACGTTGCATTTAAAATCAAAGTTATGCAAGTTGAAGAATACTGTCCATTCTGAAGTCAATATTAAATTGAAAAAAACTGATCATCTTCCCTCCCTCCCACCCACCCCCACCCTTAGGCTTCACTTTTCTTTTTAGTTCTGTTACAAAAATATATTCATTGCTCTTTCTAGAAATCTGCATTAATCACCTGCAAAGGACTTTTCAAATAATCTTAAACCTCTTATGGAAGGCCAAAGGTTCCTGGTGTCCCACCTGTGTCATATATTGAACTCATTTTTCAAAGACTGCTGCTTTGTGATGAGGTGATTAGCATCCTGGGAACAATTTAAGGCTTTGCAAAAAAATATATATATATATACAAAAAAACCCACCTTGTTTGAGGAGTGTTTTCTCTTAAACATTACATACTTAATGACTATGGAATTATTATTGGCCTAAGATGAGCTAGTTGGGAGGGAAAGGAATGGAATAGAAGAAGATGTAATAGATGTTCTAGAATTCTGAAAAACAGCACATTTTAATGCAATAATTATTAATGATAGTTGCTGGTACATACAATCCTATGTCAAGGATTCAAAGTTGTCCACAGGAAGGGAACAAGTGTTGTAATCATTTTTTGCCATATTGTGATGCAAGTATGAAAAAATAGAACTTGTGTTACAATACCAAGATGCACAGTCTGTATTTAGTCAACATTGTAGTTAGGAAAAGATCTATGTATGATAATTTCCAAAACAGGCTGAAGGCAATATATACAAAAAGGGAAAAAACAATAAAAATGACTTAAACACCACATAGCATTGGAACAAAACAGATGCATGTGAAATAAAATTAAGAATCACCATAATGAAATTACAGTTGCATTTATTTTTATTTGGAAGGACCTTCAAGCAGAATATAAATTTTACTAAAACAGGGTATCAAGATGAAATTTCATGTAAACAACCTCCTACTGTTAATTAATGCTGCAAGAGTTTGCATATCCTTCCTTCTGGTTCCATTACAATTCTAGAATAGAGATTAGTGTCAGTGCTATCATATTTGCCTGTCCACAATTTCAACTCCTCTGGAAATAGAACAACACTATTTTTCTCTTAGTTTTTCTTTTACATGCGAAATTATTTATTTCATCTAGTATGGAAGGGAGGGAAGGAAATAAGTCATTTTTATATCATGGCATGCATAGGCTTAGAGGATCATAGGAACTTTTTTTGGGGGGGGGGGACTGGATGTTGGATGTGTTTGGCATGGAATAGTCACAATGTGCCAACACTGTCCTTTACGATCCTTACCTTCTTAATAGGATATTTACATATGGTATGGCACTATTAGGGCTAGTAACTAAATCTACATGTTATTTGCCTCCTCTAACAAATGTTATGTGATCTAAGCAGATCAAAGCTCTGATGACTAGTGAAAGTCAATATTTTGGATGCATCTAGTGACAACTATTGCATATAGTGGACTGCAACTTGGAAGGTTAAAAGAGTAAGTCATGAAGTGCATGATCATAAGTTAATGAATGGAAAGAAAAATATTTTTCATAACTGAAACAAAGAGAAAAGGGAAAAGTACAATAGATCTGAATGAATGAAATTGTTCTTGAGGGCTGAAGGTAATGAAAATGTATCAGGACTGTTGCAATTTTTGAAGACTAGAATTGGTTTTCAAGAAAGAAAAACATGAAGAATCGTAAGATTGAACCTTGTAGATAGTGTAACTGGAGAAATATTAAAAGTCAGATGTAATTAGGTTATGGTGAGCTTATGCAACCTGTTTATCCTGTTTCAAGATTGTCAAATTGATATTCTCCCAGAATTTTAGCAAGAAAACATGAGACCTTGGACCGGCTTACAAAATGTTTCCAGACTTCTATTGTTAGTTCAAAGTGCTTGATCTCTAAAATGTAATCTATACAATTGATTTATTATACATTCAATCATTACCTTAGCAATGTAATAATATTTATCTGATATTGACAGAAAACATCCTAAACAGGATTGGATCTTGTTAATACTTGGATGATGAACACCAAAACATCCCAGGCTGATAGATCAGATTTGGAAACTGGAAATAAATAGGGTAAAAGTCAGTAGCAATAGCAGCCACCTTCCATATTGTTGTTAGGATCATTTCATGAATACAGTGATCCCTCGATCATCGCGAGGGTTCCGTTCCAGGACCCCTCGCGAAGATTGATTTTTCGCGAAGTAGCGGTGCGGAAGTAAAAACACCATCTGCGCGTGCGCAGATGGTGTTTTTGCTTCCACTGCCGCCCGCCCTTCGCCCGCCCCACCCCGTTGCTCGCGCCTGGGGTGCGCGCGCGCGCTTGGGGACATCCCAGCTCCGCTCCCCAGCTGGGGAGCGGACCTAGGGAGTCCCCAAGCGCGCGCGCTTTCCCCAGCAACGCGCGCGGGGTGGGGACTCCCTCCCCAGCTGGGGAGCGGACCTAGGGAGTCCCCAAGCGCGCGCGCTTTCCCCAGCAACGCGCGCGCGGTGGGGACTCCCTCCCCAGCTGGGGAGCGGACCTAGGGAGTCCCCAAGCGCGCGCGGCTTTCCCCAGCAATGCGCGCGGGGTGGGGACTCCCTCCCCAGCTGGGGAGCGGACCTAGGGAGTCCCCAAGCGCGCGCGCTTTCCCCAGCAACGCGCGCGGGGTGGGGACTCCCTCCCCAGCTGGGGAGCGGACCTAGGGAGTCCCCAAGCGCGCGCGCTTTCCCCAGCAACGCGCGCGGGGTGGGGACTCCCTCCCCAGCTGGGGAGCGGACCTAGGGAGTCCCCAAGCGCGCGCGCTTTCCCCAGCAACGCGCGCGCGGTGGGGGACTCCCTCCCCAGCTGGGGAGCGGACCTAGGGAGTCCCCAAGCGCGCGCGCTTTCCCCAGCAACGCGCGCGGGGTGGGGACTCCCTCCCCAGCTGGGGAGCGGACCTAGGGAGTCCCCAAGCGCGCGCGCTTTCCCCAGCAACGCGCGCGCGGTGGGGACTCCCTCCCCAGCTGGGGAGCGGACCTAGGGAGTCCCCAAGCGCGCGCGCTTTCCCCAGCAATGCGCGCGGGGTGGGGACTCCCTCCCCAGCTGGGGAGCGGACCTAGGGAGTCCCCAAGCGCGCGCGCTTTCCCCAGCAACGCGCGCGCCGCTGGGAAGCAGAGCTAGGGTGTCCCCAGGCTCGCGCGCACCGCCCGCCCGCCCACGCTGTTGCTGGCTCCGCTTCCCAGCTGGGAGGCGGAGGTGGGGTTTCCCGCGCGCGTGCCGCCCGCCCGCCCCACGCCGTTGCTCGCGCCGATGCTGTCTTACCAGGGCAAGAGGGGGAAGACCCAGGGAAGCCTCTGCCCGGCGGGGAAACTCCACCATCTACGCATGCGTGGAAGGGCACGCATGCGCAGATGGTGGAGTTTACTTCCGGGTTGAAAACTCGCGATATGGCGTTTCGCGAAACTCGAGATCGCGAAACTCGAGGGATCACTGTATATCTGAATTATCAGAAGTTAAGTTAGATTAAAGAGTTTTTAAACTTAAAAAAAAAGAATCTGAATTTTGTTTTATTTTTACCAGGGAAAATACTGGAAAAAACCCTTTGTACTTTATAATTTGAAGAATTTCACTGCTTTAGATGAAAAATATTGATTCATTTGACTATTTAAAATATTTTCCATGTGAGATGGAACAGTGCTGCTTTTTATTCATTTTTACTAGATGACATGATTGTTTTAATAATTTGTGCTATATTTTGCTAACATTGAAAGACTGCCATTAGATGAAATGCTGACTTTGTTTTTTTAAAATTTCATATTAATAATAAATATCCCCTTAATCATTTAATTTTTCCTCATTTTTTTCTACAATAATCCACTGGAATCTCAAAGATGTGCTGTTGGTTTGCCATGTCTAATAATTATGAATTTTAATATAAAAGAAATGTATCATTGTCTTGATACATAATTGTTTTGGCTTTGTTTTAACAACATGAGGGATTCTCATCAAATTGATTTGGGTAGATAATTCTGTCATACAGGTTGTATGGTAGGTAACTACAAAATCACGGTTGATTGGTCCCAATAATAATATATAGTATACTACTATTTAATTGAATTAATTGTTTCAGGCTTTCCAAAACACAGGATCCACAGTATATGGAAGCAATTAGTAGAGATCAAAATTTTGGTAGAGCGTATTCATGCACAGCATGTCTTAAGCTAACTGCAGAATCAGTTATTATAGGACCAGGGCCCCCCAAACTTGGCAACTTGAAGACTTATGGACTTCAACTCCCAGAATTCTCCAGCCAGCATAGCTGGAGTTGAAGTCCACAAGTCTTCAAGTTGCCAAGTTTGAAGACCTCTGTTATAGGACACTTGACACTTTATATGTACAGTAATACCTCGCCTTACGAACCTAATTGGTTCCCGGGGGAGGTTCGTAAGGTGAAAAGTTTGTAAGACAAAACATTGTTTCCCATAGGAAACAATGTAAAATGAATTAATGCGTGCAACGAAAAAAACCCGCAAAAAAAAACGCCGCCGCCTGGCTGTTACCTTTTGAAACAGCCAGGCGCTTCTCAGCGTTCTCCCAATGCTGAACCTGGAAGTTCGGGTTTGGTGTTTGGATTCTGGAAGACGCTGAGAAGTCCCCCGGCTGTTTCAAAAGGTGACAGCCAGGTGGCGGGGCTTCTCAGCGGCCTCCCAAACCTGAATTTTTGCCGAACTTCTGGGTTCGGCATTCGGGAGGCCGCCGAGAAGCCCCGCCGCCCGGCTGTCACCTTTTGAAACAGCCGGGGGGGCTTCTCGGCGGCCTCCCGAACGCCAAACCCAGAAGTTCGGGTTTGGCGTTCGGGTTCAGGAGGACGCTGAGAATCCCCCCAGCTGTTTCAAAAAGCGACAGCCGGGCGGCAGGGCTTCTCAGCGGCCTCCCGAACCTGAACTTTTGCCGAACTTCTGGGTTCGGAGTTCGGGAGGCTGCCGAGAAGCCCCGCCGCCCAGCTGTCACCTTTTGAAACAGCCGGGGGGGGGGCGCTTCTCGGCAGCATCCCAAACGCCTAACCCGGAAGTTCAGGTTTGGCATGTGGGTTCAGGAGAACGCTGAGAAGCCCCCCGGCTGTTTCAAAAAGCGACAGCCGGGCGGCGGGGCTTCTCGGTGGCGGCGGCGGGTTCGTAAGATGAAAAAAGTTCGTAAGAAGAGGCAAAAAATTTCCAAACCCCGGGTTCGTATCTCGGGTTGTTCGTATGGCAAGGGGTTCCTATCATGAGGTACCATTGTATAAGTTTCATGACCTATCTAGTCCTACACATATCCAAGGTAAATGCCCCATATCTACAATTGCTTTTTTTGGGCCTCCTTTATTGAGTTATGGAGGTAAAGGGAAAAAAAATAAGTTCTTCTCAAAGAGATTGCTCTTGGAAGAAGATAAGTTGTAAGCAGGGGTGGGTTCTAAGTTATCTCGCTGATGGTTCACTTGCTCCTGCGCTGCGTGGATACTTCTTGTGGGCACACATGCTTTGTGTGCATGCTTATGTGCAGTGGCAAAAAATCCCAAAATATTCCCCCAACAAACCAAACCTGAAAACAAGAGGGTGGCACATATACAGTGCTGGAAGTTCAGCTTCTGCACATGTGCAAAAGAAAAAAAAAACAGGAAAAAATTCAGTAAACAAATTCAGAAAAAATAGTTGGTGGCACCCACGGACCAGCACTGACCGCACCGGTTCTATGACATCATTGTGACATCATCAGTAGGTTGCTACTGGTTTGAGTGAACCAGACCGAACCAGGAGGAACCCACCTCTGACTGCAGGCAATATTACTTGTTTTCCTCCCCCCCCCACTTCTCCTCCTTATACTGTAATTGCTACAACAACAACAAAGAATGATAATACATAGGTCTTAACAGAAGCTTGACATATAATGTTACAGCTTTCTTAAAATATATACTCTGGTTCCTATATTGATAACAGATCATTAGACATACCTGATATTTTATCATCATTACTGTACTACTATTTTTAATTTATTATTGATGTTATGATTGGTAGCACAGTCAAGCAGATGTTTAGATAGAATTTGGCATTTTTATCCACCTATCATATATGTTGAAATTCAGTGCTTCAATTCATGTTTTGGATTCCACCCAAGCACCCTATTAAATTAATTGGTTTTTATTTTATGTTGTACATATAAAAATATGACACCACAACTGCCAATTATTATTATTATATGGAAAATATGTATTTTAGATCTGAAATGTTTGCAAAGTTGAAATGTTTGCAAAGTAGGAATGTAGTCCAATTTCTTTAAAAAAAATCTTCTTGTGAGCCACTGACTGACAGGTAAACTAGGTAAAACACAACTTTCTTTTGAATTAGGGGTGCTTCACAGCTTGTAGAATATTATATGTAATGTTCCATCTGGGCGTATATTCTATATCAACACACTTGTCCTCTTTTTCTTATTTTCTTCTAATGGACTATATATGGAAAAAAAAAAAATCTTCCTAGCAATGTCATTCGTTACCAGATGAAATTCAGAATTGTGGTTCTTTCTACAGAACTTTTAGATTCTTTAGCCCAAAGTACTGTACATCAAAGAAGGTTTTCATATTTTAAGCCCACAAAAGTTATGCAAATAACAATCCTTATTTACATGCAATATTTATTTATTTATTTATTATTTAGATTTGTATGCTGCCCCTCTCCGCAGACTCGGGGCGGCTCACAGCAAGATACAGCAAATCATGACAAATCCAAATAAATTTAAAATATTTAAAAATATTTAAAAAGAACCCCATTTATTAACACACACACAAACATACCATGCATAAATTGTACATGCCTGGGGGAGGTGTTTCAGTTCCCCCATACCTGATGGCAAAGGTGGGTTTTAAGGAGTTTACGGAAGGCAGGGAGAGTAGGGGCAGTTCTAATCTCTGGGGGGAGTTGGTTCCAGAGAGTCGGGGCCACCACAGAGAAGGCTCTACCCCTGGGGCCCGCCAACCGACATTGTTTAGTTGACGGGACCCGGAGAAGGCCCACTCTAGATGACAAATATTGTCTATCAGTTGCAATTCAGAGCATATCTCTAAGTTTCTTTGCATTTGGGATGTCTCTAAAAATGGAACAAGGAAACTCACAAGATGAGGAGCAAAAGCACAAATTATTTCCAAAGATGAATTCTTTGATGCCTAAGAATGCCTAAGAAGCACTAAGAATGGAATAAGGAAACTTACTGGATGAGAATCAAAAGTGCACATTATTAACCCAAAACCTCATTGTTGGTTCCATGTAAAACATATATTAATGCGTATGCTCCATTAAAATAAAATAACAAATTCACATTCTCTGGCATAAGTAAAATATTTTTTAAACATGTTTGATATTTCTATTGGTTCACCTTCTCTTCATTTTAATTATATATTAGCTGCACCTTTATCACAAAGCTATTTGGTAATGCCTGGTGACAGATTATCTTTGCTTCAGGGTTATATATTGAAATGAGTGTCTTATTAGAAAAGAGATGTAGATGTTAGAAGTGGGAAAGAAATTACTACATTAGATTTACTTTCTAGTCAATGTGGTGGTTAGCTCCAGGGAAGTAAAAATAACAAGCTTTATAGTATTATATTTGAGTCTGCAAAATAATGCCAAGGGGAATTAATTAGACTAGCATCATTGAGGTCCATGTGTGGCCCAGTTAGATAACACATTAGCAATTTTGAAAGCCCATCAGATAAATCTTAATAAAATCCAGTCTCTTTTCCTTCTCCTCTGTCTCTCTCTTTTCCTCTCTCTCTTGTTTGAAAGTGTGGAACATTGTTTTTTATGTACTCTAGAATTAATACACAGCAAATTAATTATTTCTATTAGTAGCAACTGCCTAAGGATTTCAAAATTGGAAAGATTAAAACAACAGCAACAACATTAGTTCTTTCTGCAAGTGTGATTTCCCATTTCCTTTTAACAAAACATGTTAACACAGCAGAGTACACACAAATGAACAAAAAGCACAATGCATATTCAGCATTCATCACAATCCTTCCTCAGAAAACAGGACCAGAATAAACTGTGGAGAATCAGGGGACTCTGTACTCATAGTAGAGTACAATGTGTTCCTAAATTTGTATTTTTAAATTTCCAGATTAATTCCATCCTTGAGAAGTTAAAGGAGCTACAGACCACTTAGACCAGGAATATCAAATTCGAGGTACGTGGGCTGGATCCGGCCCTTGGGGTGCTTAAATCTGGCCTGTGGGGCTGCTTTGGAAACACTGAAGGACTGGCCCTTAGTGCCTTTGTCAGTGAAAATGGGCTTCTGATTTCCATTTTCAACTGGGATGTCCTCCTGTAATCCTCTGCCAGTGAAAATGGAGCTTGGGAGAGCCACACTGGCAGAGGGTTGCAGGAGGCCATCCCAGCCGAAAATAGAAATTGGGAGCCTGTTTTCACTGACAGAGTGCTTGGGCCACCTCAGGCTCCCAACACGAGTGACATCAACCTGGCCACACCCACCCTGGCTACCCCCCCAGCTCCCCGAAGGTCAAACACAACCTTTATGAAACTCTCAATGTAATCGAGTTTGACATCCCTAACTTAGATTAACTTCAATACCTAAGAAAATTTTGGAATAGATTATAAAGTGATAAGTCTATTGTAGTAGTGGTGGTGATGATGATGATGAACCATCAAATTCTTTTTGATCTCTAGTTACTACATAGTGCAGATGGATTTACTTCATGTGATTACTCTGTAAAATGCATTGTTTTAAAAGTATCTATTGTAGAAGTTACTTGAAAGAAAACATGAAGTTCATTTGACAAGAGTTCTTCTTTGTCAATCTATGTCATCTTGCATTGTTTTAGACATGGATTGACAACGAACATCTCTTTTCAAATAAACTTCATGTTTTCTTTCAAGTACCTTCTTCAATAGATTGATGGGAATGCTATGGACATAGGGATGAGCAAAGCATTTAACAAACAATTATATATCACGTTGGTTAGCAAGGCAGTAAAATGTGGGCCAAACTTCAATAGGTGGCAAGGTGGAACCTCTGGGCATTGGCTATATTTAAAAATTAATCATCATTACCATCATCTCAGAAGACATCAGTGGGAAATCAGTGTTTTATTGTTGCTCTGAAAATGGTTGGCTTCATGACTGTGAATATGCTGGGTATAAATGAAGTATAAAAAATAGATATCATTACCAGTCATCAAGCTTAACTATAAGACATCTTTACATCTTTACACAAATATGGATGGATGGATGGATAGGTAGGTAGGTAGATCTTAATATTATAATTTTTAGGTGGATCCAGGTCCATCAAGATTAAGATGTTTGCTAAGTACTCTTTATCAATGACCTGATAAAGATATGGAGCAAATGCTTATTAGGCAGAGTACCTAGGAGTCAAACATAAAATTTTAAATAATCTTGGAAGGTTAGGATATTGTGATGAAAATAATGGATTTAAAGTTAATGGTATCAGGTTTCACAGACATGTTGGAAAGAACAGTTTGAACACACTTCATTTGGAGATTGAAGATTTTTAATCCGCAGTCCGTGGCATGTTCTAACAATCAATAAGTCCAAAAGAAATGTTGTCTGCAGCGAAGGCTCAATATTCCCGCCTACAATATAAATGTTTCCACACCACACTCCGCAACTCCACCTCCTCTTCCTCCATCACTCCAACTAAACCAGGATCTATTAGAGTCTGTGTTAGGCGCAAGCAACCCAAGACGCCCGCCAGCCAGCTGGGTGATTGTTGGCTTCGTTAGAAGTGCCAGCAGTGTCTTCCAAGTCACAGCAGAACCATCATAGCAGGAGCAACGAGGGATTTTCCCCCAGCCTGAACGACAGACTGATCATTCAAATAGAGGAAAATGCATAATTCTTCACTTATGAGAAATATATTAAAAAGTTATAGTAGGCAATTTCCTACTTGGTAATAGATGAATATATAAGACACTGCAGAAGGAAAGAAAGGACACACAATGGTACACAAAATGGCTGCACAAACTTGCTTGCAAATGCAATGTGATGTAATAATTATCTGATCAGAACTTAGATTAGGAAAAATAGAACTAGACTAGTGGCAATGTTCCCTCTAATTTTTTTCCGGTATGAGCAGAAAAGTATAATGTCTGAGCGGCATATTTTCATGCCTGGGCTTGGTTCGGTTAGAAACCCGGTCATTAAGTGAATCTGGCTTCTCCCCCTCTCCCCCATTGTCTCTGCTTGTGAGATGGTTGCAAAAGGGGGTCACACGTGACCTCAGGACACAGCAATGGGCATAAATATGAAATGGCAGTCAAGTTTTGATCACATGATCATGGGGCTCCTGCAAAGGTCGTAACTTGCAACCCCTTCCTTCCTTCCTCCCTCCCTCCCCTCCTTCCTTCCTCTCCACTTCTCTTCCCTCCATCTCTTTCCCTTTTCTTTCTTTCTCTCCACTTCTCTCTTTTCCCTCTTTCACCGTCTCTCTCATTCTCTCTGACAGCTTCAAGACTTGTGGATTTCAATTCCCAGAATTCCCCCACCAGTCATGCTACCTTAGGAATGGGAGATTAGTCCACAAGCCTTAATCTTGCCAGATTTGAAGACCCTTGCACTTTTAACCCCTAACTCAGGGGTCTTCAAACTTGACAGGTTTAAGATTAGTGGACTTCAACTCCAAAATTCCTCCACTAATCAGGCTACCTTAGGAATGGGAGTTGAAGTCCACAAGCCATAAACTTGCCAGGTTTGAAAACCCTTGCACTTCTAACCCCTAAGTTAGGGGTCTTCAAACTTGACAGCTTTAAGACTAGAGGACTTCAACTCCCAGAATTCCTCCACCAGGGCCAGGACCGCAACTGTCTAATGCTCCTGAGCTGCTGTATTACACCCTGCCTCACCTGCCCAATGGTGGTCGTTCCTCCCCACTTCTTCTGAGCTTATCCGGGATAAGCTTCCTGGTTTTACAGCCAGCCAAGCAGGATCCACTTCTCTGCATTCCAGGTTTCTTGGATCTCTGGCCAAGCTCCACCCCGCGGCTCTGGTTTCAGCTGCTGCTATAGGGACCCCCAAGAACATGGCACTGGTGCAGGTGATGGTTCTGCCCCTTCAGAGCCTGTTCGCCAACCTCCTCAGCCTCGCGATTCAGCGGCGGTGGTGCGTGCCTGTGGTGTGGACGTGACATTCCCTGGAGGAAAAACTCGGTGTGATTGGCAAAAAGGTTCCAAGTGATATCTCTGAAGTGTTGGAAAGGTAAAACATAAGGGGAAATATACTACCATTTATGGTGGGCATACCCAAACATAAGAGGATTTTGAGATAAGATTAGAAGGTTGCTGGAAGAAATTTTACAAAATAAAATTGACTTGAAGCAGGAAATGTTTCTACTGGGGATATTTTGTATGAAACTTACAAAAAAGGAAGGATATTTGGTATTACATATCACTACAGCAGCTAGAATAGTATATGCCCAGAACAGGAAAACAGATAATATACCCACATCCTTGATGGTGATTAGAAAGGTGTTAGAATGTTCAGAGATGTGTAAATTGATGATGGAGATACATGTATATAATAAAGAAGATACTGAATTCTATGAAATATGAATACAATGTATAGTTGGTTAAAATGAAGTCCAAATTTAAATATCTGATTATGAAATCAAGATGAATGAAGATAAATCCATAAATGTTCATACTTTCTCTTAACCTCGGAAAACTTAAGTTAATGATATAACAAAAGTAGGTTAAACTGGAGACACTGAAAATAGAAGTTTAGACAAATAATAAATATAGATAGCCTTAAATAAGTAATAGTATTTTGGCAAAGCTGTAAAAATGACTATTTACTGGTTTTGTATTCAACGTCTGTATTATTGTAGTTGTATGCATGTTTTTGGTTTTGTTTATTAGTTTATCTTGTTTGTTGGTTGATATGGGTTATATTAAAATTCAATAAATATATATTTTTAAAAATAATTTAATCTGATCAGAACTAAGTAGATAATGAAATAATTATTTAAAACACTGTTATAAGGCGTTATGCAAACTGCATGATATTTCACAATAAACTAGCTAACACTAGCCTCAGTACATAAGGCTTACAAATGGCAGGTCTTTTTTCCAAGTGATTCCCCCCCCCCCCCCCATTGAAGTCACAAGGAATTTAAGAGATTTTACTTTTAAAATTTCAAATGTGGCTTGTTGGGTCAAAGAAACTGGGGCTATGTAAGCTTCACTCCCTCCTGAATTGTGAACTAGCATTAATCACTTTAAACTGAGCTGACCAGCAAATAAAAGCAAGATTCTAAACATAAATAAATAAAATAAAAAAATATACTGATTGTCCACACTTTTGCAGCCTAGATATGGGGAAATATTGAAAATTCCAATGAGCAAAATTGACTACATGTTTATGATTCCCTATTGTGATATTGTTGTTGTTTCAATAATCATCATTATCGCTTTATTTTGCCCACAGGGGAAATACTTTATTGTGCAAAACTCCAGAAATCTCAGTATTAGTCTAAAATGCATATCAACAAGATCTATATGTAAATTTATTCTCTGGCTTGCATATGTAAATACAATATAATTAACAATATTAGAAATATATGATTATTTCATTAGGTATCAATAAATTGAGCTAGATTAAACACACACATACACACACACACACACACATACTTGTTGAAATAATATAGCAAATATAATTTTATAGTTACAACCATTGAATTATTGCTTTGCCTTGAGAGTTAGAAAATCAAGTTAGGTTATACACAATGCTCATTGATATAATAAACCTAACATTGCAGTTGCAAACATTGATGATTATAAGAATTACGAAAGCATACATTTATTTTTCCTCTCAGCTATTAAAGATTTTTAAAATTATTTTCATTGGGTTCTTGCCAGTGGTGAAATCTACTTACCTTTTTTAATGTTCTGAAACACATGTGCATACCACCCTTGTGCATACTTTTTTAGCCTCTGTGCATGAGCAGAGGGTTAAGAAAGAGAAAATGACAACCTCTGGGTGAGTGGGCGGAGCCTCATGCTGCTGCCGCTACCGGTTCTCTGTATATAGACAGCCGCTGCTACCAGTAAACGAGTGCCAGGCCGAACTGGTAGCATTTCACTCCTGGTTTTTGCCCATTTTTTATTAATTCATACTAATAATATTCTAAAACTAAATTCCAACAATAGTAGTTCTTAAAGGCAGGCTATATGCAGTAATGTTACTGTCTTCAAAGTGGAGAGTGAAAAGGAGTAATATCCACCCCCTTTAAAGGTCTATTTGATGCATACTCATAAAAAGGAATGGCTTTTGTTTGTGTATCCAATTAATACTTAACATTTTGAAGTCAGTAACTGCAATAAATTCTGCTTAAAATGAAACAAGCTAAGAACAAATTTATTTTTTTTTGCTGTTTTGTTTGATGACCCAATAAAGATCTGGCTTTAAAAAAGGTCAGAAACATATCCAAGAAATTACAATTTGGAAATAACAATACTGTAGCTATATTTCTTACCCATGCAACAACCTGTTTGGTTGATTAATACTTTGGGAAAACTTGTAAAAAAAAAAGATTGAATATTTAAAGGTAATATAGTTGGTTTTGGTGATTATGTAATGAATTATCAGTTCAGATGCCAACTATTGTTTTTGAAAAGACAATAACTGATATTTGTCAAGATTATTTGCAGAAGCTCCCAGTCTGGCTCCCCTTAGCACCCCACCCCCTCCTCCACATACAAATGCTTAGATGTTTCAAGCTGAAATGGGCTCATTCATTCCCAGACTGAGCAGTTTACTCCTTTTCAATCATTGCAAATGAAATTGGTCATTAAAGCACTGTTGGCAGCAGGCTTTTAAAAATACAGTCATTTATTCCACTGCACTTGCTAATAGTGTTTTGGATAGGCTAGGCAAAATGAAAAATAAATGGCTATTTCTAATAAGTACTTGGGATCAATAGATGCAGGGGTACAAAATTTATATTAATAAAGCACTGTACTATGGGTTGATTACAGGTGAATTGCCATCTTTTTATTATCCATTTATTACTATCATTAATAGAATCAGCTTGGCACTAACAAACATCTCTTGAAACAAAATGTTACCAGACTCTATAAATTAGTTGGCTGTACTGTATTCATTAAGTATAGGATTTAGCAAACTTTACCTGCTTCACAATTGAACCTGAAAGAACAATTCAACATAGAACATTCTTAACACACACAAAAAAGAAACCAACTTCTTAGACTCCATCTGGTTGCTAGGCAATCAGAACTCTAATTAGATTTGCATCTAAGGTGACCTTGCTTTTGTACTTTTTAATGATCTCCTAGTTTGCTCCCTGCCATCACTTTTCCAGCCAATTTTCTAGCTAAATTTGAAGTGCATGCAGTTCAATTTTGTAGAATTAGGTTTTCATCCTAATAATATGGATTAAAATAAAACTTTCATTTGAATATCCACATTATTCTAAATCTGTCTCCATTCCATTAAAAAAATATTCATACATGTATGTGTCTGTCCGTATATTTTTGAAACAACTTGTCTTTAAAATATTTGAGCAGTTTTTCCATTTTAGAACTGTATAATCTCTAGTGTATAATTAGGCTGGAATCAGCAAATTAATTTAAGAGTTTTAGATTAATTTAGTTCATAACAGAATCCACAAAAGTTGAGTATCTCAAGAGTTCATTCTATCAAAATCACCCTATAACTCACATTGTTCGGGAGAGACTCCAGCCTTTTAGAAAGGCTTTACAGTAACAAAAGTTTTTGTGTGGGGGCTGTATTCAAATTAGAGACAGTTCTTTCCTAAGCATCCATAGCATGAGTTCTCTTCTTCTGATTTCACCTTTAATGTTATGGGCAGAACAGGGAAATACTATGCAAGCAAAGAAATGTTTTCCTTAATATACAGGTAGGGCCTTTTGCATTAAGGGTAAGGAGTATGTAAGAAAATTGATGTGCTTTAATGACATTGCAGTGTGTTGGAAGAAATGTCCATCTGAATTCAATTCCAAGTGGGGAGCAAGACACTAGAACATGGAGGCTGCTTGGAAAACTGCTTTAATGAAGCGGAATCATTAAGCACATGGTCCTGGTGCAACTGAATACATGGAGTGGAGATTGAGTGTTATTTATGCCCTCTCTTGGGCTTTAAACTTAAGCTTCCTGTTCCTGTCGCAAGAGCAAATATCTAATTGGTTGCTGTAGGGATCATATGCAAATGCTAGGAATTTGTCTGAGATAAGTGGTTGAACTGTGCTGGGTGATGTAATATCCCCAGGTGCCATGTGGTGAGTTCTGCTGCTAGATGGGTAAAGGGCTAATCCTATTATGTCCTGAGGGTGAAGGTCTTTTGTCTTGTAGATAAGCTAGCACCAAAATATCTGTTGGGGGCAGAGAGCTGGAACTGAGTTTCTGTCTCCAAGAACAAGTTTGTTTGTTTTTTTAAAATCATCCAGTAAAATACAATATTATGCTTTTTTAGTGGTTCCTAAAATATTTCATTCTTCTAGGAGAGGCGTGAGTAAGACTTTCCACAAGTGTAAATGTCTTAAATATTTGCATGCAGCTTAACATGGGTGCTGTTGTCTCTGCTTTCCCAATTTACATACTATATGAACATTTCAATACATAGAGTTTGCCTATCTGTATCATTTTATTGCATGTTTCCTTTCAAAATAGTTCTCAAGGTTGGTAATATTTTTTTAAAAGCAGACAAAACACAGCAGTAAAATTACAAAGTATCCCAATCTTTTGGAAGAAATCCAGTGTCTATTGATTAGATTGGCTGTTCTCTCACCAACAAAAGTCCAGCCTATATTGGGAATAAATCAAGGAAGGAATAGATCACTACCATTCCTAAAATAAATGTTTTCCAAAACCTCAAATCTACTTGAAATTGTAGCACCCAAACAGTGATCCTAGGATTGGGGTTTCATGCAGCTTTTCAGTTTCAAATACTGCCTGTAAAATAGGCAAAAACATAAAATGTAATAATTAATACACAAGGTCCAATAGTTAAAACACATTTCAGATTTAAACCACTTGAATAACATGCTTTCCAGAAGGCTGAAAGGCAGCAGCCCAGGACTATGAAAACTCTCCAAATATGCATCTACATGGACCTTTAGACAATATGATCCTGTTCAAGGATCTGAAAGTTTTGGCAGGTTCACATATGGGAGTAGATGTTATTTCAGAATCAAAATGGCCCAGATAATTCTTATTTTCTACTCCTTCTGCTGTTACAACATTTCTCATTTCTTTAGTTCTTCTGTACTACATCACATGGGAATATCATAACAAATTTCAGGGGTATACATTTTTTAATGTTTTTCACACCTTACAGAGATTCCAATTTACATACATCAAATTAAAATATAATACAATACAATACCAAATGTCTATACCGAGTCTACGGAGAGGGGCGGCATACAAATTTAATAAATAATAATAATAATAAAATGCCAAATTCTTAGTCAAATTAGTCAAATTTTTCTAATTATTTATCCAATTATTTCTGGTATATATCATTCATCCTGTGCTACCTCCTTTCCAGGTGCTATCATCTGGATTTTAGATAATCTTCTTTGCTTTCATTTAAAGTGCTATAGCTATCTAAATTGCTCTTGGCTATTTGCTATTTTTCCTAACTATGCCATCATGCTTCAGTCCCTTTCTAATGTTCTTAGAAAACACATTCCTACTTTCGTTTAAGAAAAAACCCCTCATTTTATCGTAACTGCCCTTAATAATAGAAAATATCCAAATTTACGTCTCTTTAAAAATCCAGGAAGGAAAGAGGAAAAAAAAAGAATAAAAGAAAAAAGGAAAGAAAAAAGAAGAGTGGAAAAGAAAAAGAAAAGGAAAACCACTATTCATATTGTATCTTAATCTACACATAGGAGGAAGGGTTGTTAGAAAATTTAAAATACATTTCCTACTCAATTCATTTATTTCTACTTTAACAGATCAAAATAAATATAAATCATTATCATTCCATTATTTTATGCAAAAAGTATCTACCATTAAAAAAGACCATTAAAAACTTCCCTAATCTGTAAACCCCACTACCAATCCCAGCGTAATAATCTTCCCTAATCTGTGTGTCACTGTCATATCAGTGCAATAATCTTCCCTATACTAATTATTTTCACTGCTAAATGCAGTACTATAATCTTCCCTAATCTATATATTTCCCTAATCTATATATTATCCCTAATTTTAAATATCTTCCACTATGGAACTCAGTGATAATCTTCCCTAATCTATTGATTTTATCTCTTTGTTATTTCAGTTGCCTTTCCTTATAAAGCCTAACAAAATTAGTGCTAGTTATTATCCCATATTAATCCTACTATTATTATAACTCTCCTCCCTTCCCCCCTTCCTTCCACTTTGATTATCACCATAAATCAAATAAGCAATTTATAATTCAAACAATCAGAATAATAAAAAAAGAAAACAAAGGGAGCAAAGAAGAAAGAAAAAAAAGGTCGTCCAAAACTAATCATAATCATAACCAATTTTAGTTGTCACAGCCTCTTTTTAGTCACATTTAGTCATATTCCATTGTCACAGTCTCTTTATTCACATGATTTTCTTCTATTTTGTTTACATTAGGATATTGGGACCATGTTATGCATTTAAATGGGAATTTGCTTATAATTAAGACTTGAGATGTGGAATATTGACTTTGCTATATGTTAATAAATGCTAATATTTTAGAGCTTGGTTTGGACTTTTTGCTGATAATTGGACTGGCGAAAATGTTACTTATTTGATTTGCCTGGGATGAATATACGATGAAGAGGGCATGAAGAGCTTGTTAACTAAAAGGAGGTGAAGAGATTATGAAATTGTATATACTTGACATGATGGGGGGGGGGGGGAGTTGCTTTCTGGTGTGTGTGTGTAAATGTGTGTGTTTCCATATCTTTCCTTTTTTTAGTTTGCATTATCTCTTATTGTTCTAAAGCTGCATAAAATGTTAATGAAATTATTACCAACCCCTGTCTTAATTTATAATAAATATTATCCAGAAAGAAAGGGTTGACACATGACCCCCATTTTTGGCAGCAATCATGAATAAATCAGTTGAATGGAATATAATTAATCATATATTGATTGTATCTGAGTGTGTATTATAATTTTACTTAATATGCTTCCTTTCATATTCTTTCCTTTGCACATTCCTGAGTTTTGCAATGATTCGGGGCACTTTAAAATAGTTTCTTCTTTGACAAAGTCATGTTTTGTGTAAACTTTAATCTTCTCTGCAACTAAGCAAATTAACTAAGCAAACTAACTGACTGAAAGCAAAATCAAGACAAAGCAATTAATGAATTGATTTGTTTTGCAATTATGCAAACACTTATAAGGATAGCAAATCACTTCTATTTCTCAGAAGTCAATACAAAGCAAGGGACACTGCAAGTAAAAATCAGGATGTCTCCATGGCTCCAGGCTAGACTAGTAAAAATCACAATGGAATTTTAATATTAAGGGAAGGGAAAGGAAAGGAAAAGGAAAAGGAAAAGTTTTGCCTCTTTCAGGAGTAAAGGAAAAATTGTATATCAGTTTAGTTTAAAGGAACTAATTCAACACCCAAAATTGTGACTAGGATTTTATGAATCAGAATCTCTCTCCAATCTTGCCCTCATTAGATAATTTTCTGGTCCTATGACTTTGCACATGGTGGTGTGCATGCACACATTTAACATACATTTCTCATATGCCCATTTTCCTTTGCATACATAACTTTTTATTCACAAATTATACAACTTTCATAGATTTTTAATATTGACCGCCAGGATTTTTTAAAAAAATATGTCTATTGCTTATGTTTATTTTCTTAATATGATTTAAATTTAGATTGCACTAGCCATTTCTGATAAAATGACTGCCCCATGTGTAGATATTGCATATTGAACTTTAAAACATGCTCCTTTTTCCACAGACATTTTTTTAAAATACCTTTTTGTACATTTTTTCCCTCTTTCAGAGAAAGATGGATGCTACAAGATTCTGTTCAGTATGGCCATCTTTATTTCAGCAGGTCACACAAATCTGCTTCCACAGAAATACAAGATTTATTTTATACCCCTGTAACCAACTCATTTGGATGGAGGCATTTATGTGATTCATAGAAGCACAGCAAACAGAGAGCCCATGATCTGGTGCCCCAGGGATGAATAATGTCTCACCTCAAAGCCTTCTGGGTAATACCAGAACTCCACCAAATGTTTCCACTGAATTATGCATTTTTTTTTAGTATTACAGAAGATGGAAACTATTTAATGTGCAAATAATTATCATATTCACCATATCTAATATCAGATTTAAATTAAATTCCAACATGCCACTAAAACAGAAAATGCATCTATTTATTCATTTTTAAATTTATTTATTTTATCCCAACTTTATTATTTTTTATAAATAACTCAAGGTGAGTGAACATATCTAATACCCCTTCCTTCTCTTATTTTTCTCATCACAAGAACCCTTCAAGAGCAGTTGGGCTGAGAGAGTGATTGGCCCAAAACAGAGGTGGGTTCTTCCCAGTTCGGACCAGTTCTACAGAACTGGTAGTAACTTGGCAGCCTGGGTCGCTGGAACAGCAGCGACCCAGGCTTGCCATGGCCCTAAGCCGGGTCTCTCGGTGGTGCCAAAAGTGCCACCATTTTGCTTTTTTGCTTCTGTGCATGCACAGAATCTTTTTTTTTTAGTATTTTGCATGCACAGAGGGTCATTTCTGGGAAGTGACCTGCATGTGCGCACAAAACATGCACTTATGTCATGATGCGAACTGGTGGGAAAGGTAAGTAGAAACCACCCCTGGCCTAAAGTGATACAGATGTCTTTCATAGCTGCTGAGATGGGACTAAAAATTATCATCTACCAGTTTGTGGAAATCACTAGCTAAAGGAGAGCATGGAGAAAAGATGCATGACAATATGAAATTACTCTGGGGTAGGAAGCAGCATAGGCTGGATCAGTAAAGCCCTTATCTGCTGGTTCAGATGGGAATTCAATCAGTCTGGTGAGATTCTTATAAGTAGATTATCAACAATAAAGAAACTGCTTTGGCTTATTCACAAAATTATTTTCATTGATTGCACCTGATGCCAGTTTCTAGCCTGGTGCCTTAACTACTAGGCCAAACCAACTCTTTGCTTCCTCATACCACCCCGGTAAGAATATTTATTTTACTCTTTTCATTGATTGGATTTATCGTCTAGCTGTTCTGACTTTTTCTGGATTTCTAACAGGAACTTTTTTAAAAAAAAGAATCATTGTCTAGTTGTTAGACAACAGTGGCCTTAGAATTGATACCTCTTTTGCACTTTTCTCATATTTATGAGTGAGAAATATATGCAAGCACAAATCATAGATAAATTTTCATTCATTCATTCATTCATTCATTCATAAATTTATTCGCCACCTTACTCCTGGTGCATATAATCACTAAGTGATCATTTTAAAAATCTCTCTAACAATCCACCCCTTTCCCTCAAAAACTCAAAACAAAGAGAATTTTTCTGCTATTGTCAATTTTATGTCTGAAGATAAATCAACTGTACCATACATCAGAATATATCGTGATTAAGACCGAAGTGGTTTAATCATCAGTCATTTTTCCTGGTTAATTCTGGAAGACAACATCTATTTAGATCCCCAAATATTGTGTAGGAAGTCATGACAATGAAACTTCTTCAACTTCAAAACATTTTCATTGAGTCAAAGATTTCTGTCCATCTCGCTGTCTCTCTCTGTCTTTGTCTCTCTAACTCTCTTTCTAAGTATATATGACTTTGGTTGAATTAGTCTCTCTCAAACCAACCCACCTTTCAGGGCTTGTTCTGGGAAAGTAGGAAGAAGGAGGTGTGTTGGATATGTTTGCTAATTGAGTTATTTGTAAAAAAAATAATAAAGGCGGGATCCAAATATTGAAATAAAATAATGTCTGTTTGTTTAAGTCTGTGTCTGTCTGTCGGTCTCTCTCTCTCTCTCTCTCTCTTTCCCTGCCTATCTATCATCAAATGTCTCTCATATTTTTATATTAAACCATGAAATATGGGGAAAAGTAGGAACTGCATAGAAAAATGTATACAACTCGAAAGATTGCTGCTGCTTTCTAAAGTGTGCATTAAGCTGAAAATTGCAGAACAGATTGGTTCACTTTGAAATTGAGACCAAAGAAAACCCTTAAGCCCTTCTAAGTGTTAGTAGGAAGACATTAAGGAATTTTTCTACACACACCGAGTAATGATTCCAAATCAATATGAGGCAATTTTGAAAAAAAGATTCACTGCATGTTTATTTCCCTTCCCTGTCAGGATAAAAAACAATGGAAATAAAACAATGGAAACTGCTGGATGTTATACTTGCAGGATAAGAACATCTCATAGTTTTTTGGAAATTGCTTGAGTAGTCCAGGCCAATACTCTAATTTTCTGCTTCTCCCCATTAAGTTCCAAAGAAACCTTATTCTTTTCATGGATACTGAAAAGTAGCCAACAATTCCAGAATAAAAAAATATATATGAAATTGTGATTGTACATAGTTTTGCCTCTTAAGCAATTAACAAAGAAGAACAGATTTGGCAAATTCAAATCTCAACTAATAAATAATCAGAACATCAGACACCGGTTGGGTGGAAACGAACTCGTAGACAATTCTCACTTTATCAAGGACCTAGGAATACTCATCTCAAATGATTTAAGTTCCAGAATTCACTATAACAGCATTGCCAAAAAGGCATTAACACTTGTTAACCTAATCTTGCAAGGTAACATTGTATTGTTAACTAGGACATATAAAACCTTTCCTCATCCACCTGGAATCCACACTGTATATTGGACATTAACATGATTGAGCAGGTCCAAAGGTATTTCACGAGAAGAGTACTCCACTCCTCTACTCACAAGATAATCTGTTATGCCACTAGGCTTGAAATTCTGGGTTTGGACAATCTGCTGTCCAATCTAAGCACAGTACACAGAATTGTTTGCTACAATGTCTTACTCGACAATGACTTCTTCAGTTTCAACTACAATAATACATGCACAAACAACCAATACAAACTCAAGGCAAACCACTCCAAACTCAATTGTAGAAAATGCGACTTTAGCAACAGTGGTCAATGACTGGAATACTCTACCTGACTCAGTTGTTACAACCTCAAATTCTCACAGCTTCAAACTCAAACTATCTACTGTGGACCTCACCTTCTTCCTAAGAGGTCTGTAAATGGGGCATGCATAAGAGCACCAGCTTGCCTACCATCCCTGCCTTAATGTTACCATTTATGTTTACTTGTTACTTACTTCCTTTGTTTATGTTTTTGTTTATACCTATATCTGCTATCTTGTACAGGTTTGGCAAACAAACAAACAAAATGAATTTGTCACTGAATCTTAAGTATGGGCTTTTTCAAGCAGTAGTGTTTTAAAAAGTGCAACAAATACACCACATAAATATTAGCAGAATCCTACTTGGAGTGGGCAGGTGATTTACATATACATATACATCTACAATTTATTCTTTTAAAATGCAACATTTGAGTCAATGAGCAGGGAAAGGAGGACTATATAGACCAAATGAAACTACCCAGGAAGATGAATCTTTTGCAGGGAGGCAGAATAGTTTAAAACCCTGCTGTTCTGTTCGGGTCGTATGCGACCCGAAGCAAAGTTTGAGTCCCTGTAAAAAATTTTCCCTGCATATCTGAAACTTGAAATTTCATGACTTTTCATCATTTCAGGGGTTCTCTCTATGAGAATTTTTTTGGGGGGGTGGGGGGCTTAGTTTTTGCTGGGCAAAAAAAGTTACAAATCTTCTGTTCCCGGGTCACCCTGACCCGGACCGAAAACTCTTCATTTGCAGTGCTTATGTTTGGTCTTTTTGAAAGCTTTTTTCAGTTGGAAAGTAGTCTGAACATTTCTGCACACAATGATATGAAAATTGAAATGAAAAAAGTAAATCTTATTGGTTTATTTTGCGGATATAATGCACGCCCCCCCATTTTTGTGAAAAAAATTTCAATTTATGGATAGTTTTGCTTGCAAAATGCATTCTATTTTACTAAAGTTGGTGTGGGATTGGTAGCTTGAACATTTCTGAATATAAGAAAAATATAAAGGAACTGAAAAAAATGATTCTTATTGGTTTTTTAATATCAGAAATAAGGACCCCCCCCCCTCGGCTGCTTGCAACCATTTTCACTTTTTATTTTTTTATGCTCCAAATCCGAAATATTCTTTAAAATCTTAGGCATTCATTTACTCAATTTAACAATGCTGATCATCAAAAAATATTTTTGGGGTGGTGGCTAATTGTTTTCTGGGCAAAAAAAAATCATAACTTCGAGTCTGTTTCTGTTCGTATATGACCGGACCAAAAATAATTTTTTTAGGTACTTGAATTTGATCTTTTTGAAAATTTTTTCAACTGGAAAACTAGTTTGAACATTTATGAACATAATGATATGAAAATTGAACTGGAAAAATTGAGACTTATATTTTTATTTTGATCAAAAAGCCCCTCCCCCCATCCTTTTTGAATTTCGTGTCAATTTCTATTTTTTAAGGCTACAAATCCCTAAGGAATTTCCCCCCAAAAGGTTTGATATACTAAATTGAACATTTCTGAATATAAGAAAAATATAAATGAACTGAAAAAAATGGTTCTTATTGGTTTATTTTTGCCACAAAAGGGCCACCCCCCGGCCTTGCTATGTGCCATTATTGTCACTGTTTATACATATTTGTCTAGAAATATTTGGAATATCCTTTTGAAAATCAACCACATTGTAGCCAGAGAACTAATTTTATGAAACAAATCAATTTTACTAAAAAAAAGTATGTAAGTTTGAAATTAACAGCATAATTTTTATATAAATTGAAATAATTGAACACGGGGGGAGGCATACATTTATGTGCAAAATAAACCAATATGCATCAATTTTTCCAGTTCAATTTTCATATCATTATGTTCAGAAATGTTCAAGCTACCAATCCCACACCAACTTTAGTAAAATAGAATGTATTTTGCTAGCAAAACTATCCATAAAGTGAAGACTATTTTAAAAAAACCGGGGGGGCGTGCATTTCATCAACAAAATAAACCAATATGCATCAATTTTTCCAGTTCAATTTTCATATCATTATGTTCAGAAATGTTCAAGCTACCAATCCCATACCAACTTTAGTAAAATAGAATGTATTTTGCAGGCATAATTATCAATAAACCTAAAGAAAATTCACAAAAACGGGGGGGTAGGCATATTTATGTGCAAAATAAACCAATAAGGATTAATTTCTTCAGTTCAATTTTCATATCATTGTGTGCAGAAATGTTCAGACTACTTTCCAAGTGAAAAAAGTATTCAAATTGACCAAACATAAGCACTGCAAATGAAGAGTTTTCGGTCCGGGTCAGGGTGACCCGGGAACAGAAGATTTGTTACTTTTCTTATTAAGCTTTTTAATCATGAGGTGGAACACCTCTGAAGTTCACCATAATTTGCTTATTTATTTTATTTATTTGTTTCAACTTCTATGCCTCCCAATCCCATGGGATTCAGGACAGTTTACATCTTACTTAGAGTAATTGTGACATGGTTCCAAAGGTCTTGCACTGTAAAGTAATTCATGTTTGCAAGCTTTATTTCTCTATATTACTATTTTCAGTAAGACCTTTTTGTCTTTCTATTTTGGCAGACCATCTTTTTGACTTCGTTGGTTCAGGACATGACAAGTTAAAACTGCACTACAGAGATCTTGGAGGATGTGGATTCATCTTTGCAGGTAGAAAATAAATAGTGACTGAAGTTTAAAATCTTATTTAGATGCTCCCAAACTTGGTCGGTACTGGAATTTAAAATCCCCACGCGAACCTCCCTACATACTTAAAGATCTGTACTATTCACTTACTTATTCACACACATCTATTTTTTTCACCTACTCAAAACATTCAGATAATAAAAACTATTTTTTTAAAAAAACATACATGATAATAAAATAGGCCTCATACATGTTAGTCAACCTAAACAGTGCCAATAAAAAGCTTTTGCCCTTATATTATTCTCTCTGTTCCCAAGGCCCTGCAGAAAAGTATTGCTTTTGTTGCTTTGTGGCCATCCTGACAGGGTTGAGTAGGCTATTTTCAGTCTGGGGAAACCTACAACCATTAAGATCAACTCCCAGGCCACATTTTCTTTTCTCAAGAGAGAAAGGAATCTGCAGCATACCTTTCTGGCCAGGCTGTATTCAGTAAACAGATGTAGTCTGGGGAATGCTGTTTATTACATGTTAATGTTTATGTTTATTAGATTTGTATGCTGCCCCTCTCCGTAGACTCGGGGCGGCTCACAACACAATAAAAAACAGTTTATAACAAATCTAATAAATTTACAATTTAAAATATTTAAAAAAAACCCATTATTAAACAGACATACACACAAGCATACCATATATAAATTGTATAGGCCCAGGAGAGATATTTCAGTTCCCCCATGCCTGACGACAAAGGTGGGTTTTAAGGAGTTTACAAAAGGCAAGGAGGGTAGGGGCAGTTCTAATCTCTGGGGGGAGCTGGTTCCAGAGAGTTGGGGCCGCCACAGAGAAGGCTCTTCCCCTGGGGCCCGTCAACCGACGTTGTTTAGTTGATGGGACCCGGAGAAGGCCCACTCTGTGGGACCTAATCGGTCGCTGGGATTTGTGCGGCAGGAAGCGGTCTCGGAGATATTCTGGTCCAATGCCATGTGCTATAAACTCTTTGAAGTATCTTATGGGGTTTTTTTTAAGTTTCCCGTGTGGCATGAGACTTGGAAGCAATAATCATTGTCTTTTAATACCCCATAATCTCTTGTGGGCTGGGAGTCCGGGCAACTGAATGGAGCTGAGTGTTTACTGGCCCTCCCTGATGCCAATGCAGAGTTATATTCAGTAGATATAATCTCATCCTGCTTAGAGAGAGTAATATCTGCCTCTACCTAGGATCTAACTCATAGCCTCCTGATTGTGAGGTGAGAGCTCCACCTCTGGGCCCCCGCATCATTACCTGAGAGCAATATATCCTAAAAATAGAAATGTGAACATTATGTGGAAAAAATGAATGACCCTCTTGATCAGTGATGGTGAACCTTTTTTTCCTCGGGTGCCGAAAGAGTGTGGGCATGCGCCATTGCGCATGCACGAATGTCCACACCCATAATTCAATGCCAGAAATGACCTGTTTCCCAACTTCAAGTGGGCCCAATAGGCTCATGTTTGGCCCTCCCCGGGCTCCAAAGGCTTCCTTGGAGCAGAGGGAGGGTAAAAATGCTCTCCCCCATCTCCCGGAGGCTCTCTGGAAGCAAAAAACGCCCTCCAAGAGATTCTGTATCAGCCAAAAATCAGCTGGCCTGCACACACATGCACATTGGAGCTGAGCAAGGGCAACAGCTCACGTGCCAGCAGATATGGCTCGTGTGTTACCTGTGGCACCCGTGCCATAGGTTTGCCATCTCTTCTCTAGATTGCGGTGTTTTGAATACTGATTTTCTATTTAAGTGATTTTAAAGTATATTTCCCCAGCATTCTATAATAATTTAAAAGGGGACATGCCAAGAAAAAACACTTGCTTAAAGAATAGCTTTGAGTGTTGAATGGATAGAAATGGCTTTCAGAAGATCACAGGTTCTTTGCTACTTGCAAATGGCAGCTTTTATCAGCTGATAATGTGTATATTATTTCCCCAATATGCAGTGACATTTTTGTTCTTCCTGCATCATTCAAAAGGTTAGAGATAAAATAGGTTACGTGAGCATTATTGGTACAAGTGATAAATCTATCACTGAAAAGATACCATTCAGTATAATACCTGCATCCTTTTAAAGCATTCCCTTATGCAGATGTCTTTCCAAGCTAAATGCATGTTTATACTGAACCTAAATATTGGTCTAAACTGTAACAGCAAAATACAGAAAAGCAATAACAATGATATAAATAACTTCCATAGGAATCAAAGGAATCAAGATTAAAAACACAACAACTCCTTTTAGGTTTTTCTGATTCTTACAATCCTGAAAGTGTTGAAAAATAAACCATTACCCCCCACACTAGCCAGACAACATATCAGCCCCCTCCCCTTTTACAATTCATTTCTCAGGAAAAAGCCTTAAATATGATAGAGGTTTTATAGATGGGTTTATTTGCATCTTAATTGGTATGGCATAGTGGAATGTAAGTACTTATAGCTATTGAAGGGAGGATTGAAGGTAAAGATATCCATAGAACTAGCAAAGTAACTATGCTAGTTATTCCCCTTTACCATTGCTTACAATAAGATGGTCCTATATTTTAAATGTATATTTGAAGTAAATGTAAATATAATTATAAAAATAAAGTTCAAAGGCTTATCATCTGGATCCATATATTCACAAGATGTGACTATTGTATTTATTGGCCATCTTTTTATTATGTAATTTTTTACTCTTTTGTTAATTTTTTCTTGACAACTTAATTATTGGTGTTCCCCACTTTTGTGTTGTTCTACGGGTACTCCAAAATTCTTCTCTGATTCATCAATATAAGGTATGAAAGCGTATTAAAGTTAGATCTTTAGAGGAATGAAGCTAAACAAAGGAATTGCTGTATTTCTTTTGTTCAGTGTGTATTGATACTTGCAAATAGATCGGACTTTCCTTTTATTAGTCTTGACTCAACTACCTCATATGAACTTAATATATTTCAGAAGTTTTAGGAATTATGGAAGGGTGACAAAAAAAAGGCCCAGCATAGATCTGCTGTTCTGCACAATTATTAGACTAAAGTAACCAAATGAGGGAGAGGAACATACCTATATGCTCCTCTCTTCAACTTGCTGCACCTTGCAAGATTTCATACTCCCAGAATTCCAATTCCAACCAATTCTGGAAAATGTCAATTTAGAAAGCTCTATTCTTGCATCCTAGGCTGATAACTGTTTTCTTTTTTTAAGCAAGCCACAGTACATCATTTTGCCTTTACCTGATGTAATTACAACAGAAAGAAAAATGGAAGGCTAATCCAAATGATGTGATTGCCAGTTTGATGTATCATGTTTTCTTTGCATTAGGCACATCTTGCTTAACTTGTAATTACCCTCTTCAGTAAGCAAGAGCTCCGAATATGTTGTGCAACAATAGAAGCCAAAGCTTTCAGCTGTTTCTCTCATGAGTTCATGCAGCTGCTGTTATAGCCATGTTGCTTTCAATTTAGCATGACAAGTGATCATCCAGGGCCTCATAACACTACCTACTCTGATAGAATCCCTCTCCCTCAAGATCTTAATAACCAAGCAAAGAAGTAACATTCTTTGTGGCAATCAGGGGACCACTGCAGGATAAATAAGGAAACTTCTCTGTTAGAGGACAACAATCTGCCATTTACTTCACAGATTTATCTATAATTTAAGCCACAGATAGAACAACCACATGTTCTGTAGATACTCTCAGCGGATGGGGAGAAGTTATCTGGAGTCTCATGAATCATAGGGAGGATTAAAAGCAATGAACATTTATCTTCTTAATCCTGCGAAGCAATACTATAAAGCCAAGGATTACAACTTGCTGTGCATGTAATCTTTGTTTGGGGATAAAAAGAAAAGTGTCAAGCTTTTCCTGTATTATTCTGGGTCTTGTTTTGCTTTATTTTTTTAAAAAAATACTTAGGGAAAAAAAATTCAATTAGCTGTGATGATGCCATTGAGGGACCTTAAAAATTTTTTGGGGGAAAGTATTCATTTAATTCTCAATAAGGTCACTAACATGGACAAAGGTGATGCTAATTTCATGTTGCATCTCCAATTCTATATCTTATTCATGAAAACTGAAATTGCTGTTATGACACTTCTAGTCAGAAAGATCATAAAAATCTCTACTAATATGGGTTCTCTACCATGTGTCCAAAATATTGCACAACTATTGTGTCTGCAAAAGTGCCAGTAATGTTATATGCTTAAAAGAGAAAATAGGGGATGCCTGACTAAGAAACAGACAACAAGCACAAACAAATAATGCTTCCCATACCACTTACAAAGAATATACTTGATTGAATAATTTGTTTAATATTTAATCTGTTGTAACGTATCATAAGAAAGCAGAATCATTTATTTATGCTAAATCATCCCATTTGTTGTTTGTTTTTACACTGAGTGAGTAGTAGCTTCTTCCCCTTGGCTAGAAAGTTAGTAGAAGGAGGACTAAGACAAGGCAACTGGAGTCAGCCATGGAAAGTTCCAACACAAATAATAGAAGGGAAATGGCATTAGCATTCAAGGTTCAGGCCATGCCATTTCAGATTTTATACCAGAATCTCATCTATATCCAGGAATGGTACTCCCTCATGTGAAAAATCAGGAAGGTGGAGGAGTGCTTAGCTGCAACGAATCAGCTGATTAGCATCAGTTATTTTCCAACACTGACCAAATCTCTCTAAATCCCAGCTATAAAGAATTTGCCTCCTTCAATACCAACCATGTATTTTAGTGGATACTTTGCTTTAAACTTCCCTTGTATCACCATTTATATAGTCATTGGGATATGTCTTGATCTGTAGCCATTGCTTCACTCATAACGTTATTTGATCCATGAAACTTGATAAAAAATTGCGGTAGTTTTTATTCATTTAGGTTTTTTACAGTGATCTTCCTTTACAAGAGGCCTATATCAGGGGTGAAATTTAGCAGATTCTGACAGATTCTGGAGAACCAGTAGTGGAAAGTCTGAGCAGTTGAGAGAATCGGCAAATGTTTCTGGCTGGCCTCAGAGTGGTGTGGGAATGGAGATTTTTCAGTATTCTTCCTCCAGGAGTAGGGAGGGAATGGGAGTTTTGCAGTATCCTTCCCCTGCCACACCTAACAAGTCACACTCACAGAACCAGTAGGGGGAAAAATGAATTTCACTTTCTGACCTATATGCATTATCTACAGCGGTGGGCTATGAGCCGGAACGCTAAATTGTGCTCACCGCCGTGGCTTGTAAGTTCTTGCGGGACCAGCGCAATTTTGCTGCTGCACCTGTGGAGGTAGCAAAATTTATTTATTTATTTATTTATTTATTCAATTTTTATGCTGCCCTTCTCCTTAGACTCAGGGCGGCTTACAACATGTTAGCAATAGCACTTTTTAACAGAGTCAGCATATTGCCCCCACAATCCGGGTCCTCATTTTACCCACCTCGGAAGGATGGAAGGATGAGTCAACCTTGATCCAGTGATGAGATTTGAACCGCTGACCTTCAGATCTACAGTCAGCTTCAGTGGCCTGCAGTACAGCACTCTACCTGCAGCGCCACCCCGGCTCTTGCGCATGGAGCCGCAGGTAAAACCTCACTGAAACACGGGTGCAATTTTGCTGCCTCCACAGGTGCAGCAGCAAAATCACACTGGTCCCACAAGAACTTATGAGCCGCAGCGGCAAGCGCAATTTAGCGTTCTGGCTCGTAGCCCACCGCTGATTATCTATTCCATCAAAGAATGGCTGTTTTGCAGGTTTTTTCCCTGTAAACTTTGAGTAGCAGAAGAGTAGGCTGGAACTGATTCTCCATCTGTTTTGCCAAACCTGCTAAATTTGGCAGCCAAATGACAGAGTGTTAAACTCCTTGGTTTATTTTGCCCATCTTACTATTATCTGGTGTTAAAGTAGTTATCCTGGGTCAGGAGCCTTGTAAAATATATTGAGGAGGAGGCATTGCTTATTCACTAACGAAGTTTCATTAAAGCAAAGAGAGCAAAGGAATCTGTATAACAATTCTTCTTCCTTTTATTTGCTTCATTCTAATGTGACACTGGCATTTCTCTTTAAACAACACAAGAAGCCATGCACAATTAGTAATCAGAGGTGCAACATTATTTAGGTCAGCCATAAGTTGCAAGTACACACACAGCTGAAGGCAGGCTGCTGAGCTGAAAAATAAAAATGGAAACTTAGAACTAAAGCTAAACAGACAGAATCAGTAATGACATTTTCTGTCTTGCAATATATGTACCCTTAGTGGTTTAGCTTTTGGTTGTCATAGCTGATCTCAGAGAAGTGTTTATTTAAAAAAAAAACAGTAACACCATCTGTCCCACCCCCTCCTTTCTTATACCAACAACTGTGTTCCTAATTAGCTCTGTTTGGATCACAGCCACCCCTGGTATTGCCTCTTTTATTTTTTATCTCTACTCATCTTGTATTAGATGGAGTACTCATGTAACAGCTTTGGTGGACTCAGAATGCATTCTTTGACATGGACCTCAGGCTGGTCTGCATATGCTCAGGGCAAGAATAAATTGAATGCATATCGTTCTTAGTGCTGCTTTTTCACAGTTTGATCACTTTGTTCTTTACTGCATGCTGCTATATACAAACTCTTTATTTTTTAAGAGGACAATAAACTGAAAATGGTAACCTATTCACAAAATAAATTGTCCAGTGAAATATTTTCTTACAATGTCAAAAGTTGCCATCAGTAAAGTAGAGAAGCAGGCTAGTTATCTGAATCTACATGAATATAAATTTAATTTGAAAAAAAAATATGATTTCATACTATTTAGACCAGTGGTGGCGAACCTTTTTAGCACTGAGTTCAGCAGCCGAACTTCTGGGTTCTAGCATGCATGTGCTGCTGACAATCAGCTGGCTGGTGCACATGCACAGGTCGGTTTTTGGCACTGCCCTGCATGCAAAGGGATCACGTTCCGGAAAAGCCAAAATTCTGGGTGCTAGAATGTATGTGCATCTGACAATCAGCTGGCCAGTGTGCATGCACACATCAGTTTTTGGCACTGCTGCATGACAGCTGATCGTCATGTGCACATGCATGCCAGAAACCTGGAAGACAAACAGGCAAGGCTGTGTGTATTGGGAGACATGGCTTCACGTGCCACTTTGGTACACATGCCATAAGATCGCCATCATTAGACCAGCGCTGGGCTACTAGATGGAATGCTAAATTGCGCTCGCCGCCATGGCTTGTAAGTTCTTGCGGGACCAGCGCGATTTTGCTGCTGCATCTATGGAGGTAGCAAAATCGCTCACGGAGCCGCAGGTAAAACCTTGCCGAAACAGGGGCACAATTTTGGTACCTTGACAAGTGCAGCAGCAAAATCGTGCTGGTCCTTCAAGAACTTACGAGCCGTGGCGGCGAGCGCAATTTAGCATTCCAGCTCATAGCCCAACACTTGTTTAGACAATGTGTTGCTGCGTTTAAAGTGTATAGTTCATATAGTTTTTCTTTTTTAAAAACAAAATGATTCTGTTTTGCTGGTACTCATTGCTGATTCAAAAATCAGTGTTTCATTTTGTTCTTTCTTCCTTCGTTAGTCACTTCAAAGTGAGTTGAAGATGCTCATTTATTATAAAACTTATATCATAAAGTCACCCTCAAAACTCATTTTATTCCTGCAAAATCAAATGAAACCACCTGGCAATTAATTTTAAAAAGTACTATATATAATTGCCCTTTTTTGGAATACTGTTCACAAATCAGGTTGAAGATATGACTTGCTAATATCATCATAGTCTTATTTGTGCATTATGAAATTAGTATACTTATGCAGAATAGTTTAAAAGTAATATATATACAACTTGCAATAATTTTGGAGGGCATTTTTGATATACCAGCTTCCTGTGTAAGGAAGAGAAACCTTTTAAAAATCTTTGGTTGTACTTTTAAGTTTTAAAATTTGTTTAGGATTGTTTGATTTTGCAGTTTATATGACTGCCCAAGTTGTGAACTGCTAATGTAGGATTGAAACATGAACAATGTTCAATGAAACAATTAACATGAAAAAAAATCTGAAGGTAGAACATAAAACAACATAATAAGGCTGATCCCAAACTTGGTAAAAGACAGACAACCACTTATCAGATGAGACTAGCCAACATCTTAGCCAGTGCTGAGGAGGAAAACAGAATAACTTCCTTATTGAAGGCCAACAGAATACAGGCTGTGCAAATCTCATGCATACAGGTATGTTATCCCAGAGGATAAATGCCATGAGAAAAAAGCAAAGCTGTAAAGGTTCCATTAGGTAACACTACATCATAGAGGGAACCTGAAGAAGGTTCAATTTTCAGATCTCACAATTCAATTACACACATTTGAAATAGGCAATAATAGGCAATAAGTTAACTTTGTGCTACTAAGGTGAACTTGTATTAGAATCTTGTTTTCTATTGGATATACTGTATACTTATTTATTTATTTATTAGATTTGTATGCCGCCCCTCTCCATAGACTTGGGGCGGCTCACAGCAACAATAGAAAACAGTTCATAAATCTAATAATTTTAACGATTAAAAAAGAAAACATTAAAATCCCCGTTATTAAACATACAGACATACCATACTTAAATTGTATAGGCCCGGGGGAGATGATTCAATTCCCCCATGCCTGATGGCAAAGGTGGGTTTTAAGGAGTTTACGAAAGGCAGGGAGGGTGTGGGAAGTTCTAATCTCCGGGGGGAGCTGGTTCCAGAGGGTCGGGGCCGCCACAGAGAAGGCTCTTCCTCTGGGGCCCCCCAAGCGACATTGTTTAGTTGACGGGATCTGGAGAAGGCCAACTCTGTGGGACCTAATTGGTCGCCAGGATTCGTGTGGCAGAAGGCAGTCCCTGAGATATTCTGGTCCGATGCCATGAAGGGCTTTATAGGTCATAACCAACACTTTGAATTGTGACCGGAAATTGATCGGCAACCAATGCAGACTGCGGAGTGTTGGTATAATATGGGTATACCTAGGGCAGCCCATGATTGCTCTCGCAGCTGCATTCTGCATGATCTGAAGTTTCCGAACACTTTTCAAAGGTAGCCCCATGTAGAGAGCATTACAGTAGTCAAATCTCGAGGTGATGAGGGCATGAGTGACTGTGAGCAGTGAGTCCCGGTCCAGATAGGGCCGCAACTGGTGCACCAGGCAAACCTGGGCAAACGTCTCCCTCGCCACAGCTGAAAGGTGGTTCTCTAATGTGAGCTGTGGATCGAGGAGGACGCCAAAGTTGTGGACCCTCTCTGAGGGGGTCAATAATTCCCCCCCCCAGGGTTATGGACGGACAAATGGAATTGTCCCTGGGAGGCAGAACCCACAGCCACTCTGTCTTATCCGGGTTGAGTTTGGATATATTGGATATATATATTGGACATATTTTCTGTTGTATGCTGTCCAGAGTTACTTGATTGTGGTTGACCATGTAAATTAAATAAAAATAAACCATTTCACCTTGCAAAGTACTAGTATTACATGGGTACAGTACAATGCACTGATAATCACCTGTGTTGCCCTATTCTGGATCATTTACACCTTCTGAATGGTCTTCAAGAGTACTTCATGTATACAATTCAGTAGCATAAGCAGGAAGTAACCAAGAACTAAGTAACTATGAGTAGAGCCTCCGATCCAAGAATGGGAATAAGTGGCACGCAAGGTAGAATTTATCCTGGCTATCTGCTGTTCATGTGGGTGTGGGGACATAGGGTTGAACTTTCAACTGGGTGGTGAAACCCTGGAAACTTCAAATTCAGGTTTCATCCAGATGTAGCAACATGGACCTGAGAATAAATTGGGACTTTGAGGAATACTTTCACTTGGACTTTGATTTATTTCTGGATGCTATTTGGAACCATGACATCTACCCTGTAAGCCTGTGAAGTCACAGCCTACCTAGCTGCCCCTGTCCACCCCCACCATCCCACCCTCCCTTCCTTATTCCATTCCCTACAGCCCACAGCCCTGACATGTTTGCTTGCCTTCCATATGATCTTCACAGCATGCAAAGGCAGGCAAGTGGGAAGCCACGTGGAAGGCATGCAAGCATGTCAGGGCCACAAGGAAGGGAGCTAGCAGCCTACTCCATTCCCTGCAACCCAGAAAAGGCACAGCCTTTTCATCTCACTCCCCTCTTTGAATTGCCCTGCAATTTTCTGTCTTTGCAGAAACAGGATGGATGATTTGTATGAGGATTGGCAACAGAAATATTGGCAGCCCTCTGGGATGATGAGTGGGGCAAGAGATAGCTCCGAGGTTTACTTGGGCAGTCAAGCCAGGTGGCGGAGGGAAACTCAAAGCGTTGGGGGCTTCAGAAGGGTAGAATGTGCTTCAAAATGTGCAGCTCCTGGCTCTAACAGTGAGTGACATGAGTGATGTCAAGTTGGCCATGAAGAGACTTATGAAGAGAGATTGCTGAAACTGGGCATGGATAGCTTAGAGAAAAGAAGGGCCAGGGGGGACATGATAGCAGTCTACAGGTACTTGAGGGGTTGCCACAGAGAGGAGGGGGTCATGCTGTTTTCCAGGGCACCAGAGGGTCAGATGAGGAACAACAGTCAGAAGCTGACCAAGGAGAGATTCAACCTAGAAATAAGGAAGAACTTCCTGACAGTCAGAGCGACCAACCAGTGGAACAGTCTGCCAGCGGAGGTTGTGAACTCCCCAACTTTGGATATTTTCAAGAGGAGATTGGACTGTCATTTGGCTGGGTTGCTATAGGATTTCCTGCTTAAGCAGGGAGTTGGACTTGATGACCTGCAAGGTCCCTTTCAACTCAAACAAACAAACAAACAAACAAACAAACAAATAAATTTGACCACCAAGCCACACCCACAGAACCAGTAGGGATTTTTTTTTTAGATTTCACCACTGCTTTGGAGCATACTCATCTGGAATTTAGTAACATCTTTGATGTGGACTCCAAGAGCTTTCTGAGATTAACAGTTGGCCTATGAATTGAAAAATAATTTCTGTCCTAGTATTAGGAGAATAAATGCAAGCACCTATTTATGAATTCATGATGAGTTCAATAGTCAGTAGAAGAGTTTGTGCAGCGGTTTGATTTCTTGCAACTAGGAGTATATTTGGACTAGTCGATTTTTATATCCAGGAATTATTTATGACATTGCATGAAAGCACATATGTGGTATAAGAACATTTGTCATCTTTAGTCCTTTTCAAAATACAGTCATACCTCGTGTTACGAACCTAATTGGTTCCAGGGGGAGGTTCGTAAGACGAAAGGTTCGTAAGACGAAAGGTTCGTAAGATGAAACATTGTTTCCCATAGGAAACAATGTAAAGTCAATTAATCCGTGCAACCCAAAAAAAAGCCCCACAAAAAAACGCTGCCGCCCGTCTGTCACCTTTTAAAACAGCCTGGGGGCTTCTCAGCGACCTCCCGAACGCCGAACGCCAAACCCGAACTTTCGGGTTCGGCGTTCGGGAGGCCGCCGAGAAGCCCCCAGGCTGTTTTAAAAGGTGACTGCCGGGCGGCGGGGCTTCCCAGCAGCCTCCCAAAGCCCGAACCTGGAAGTTCGGCAAAAATTCGGGGTTCAGGAGGTTGCTGGGAAGCCCCCCAGCCTGTCTGTCACCTTTTAAAACAGCCGGGCGGCTTCCCAGCAGCATCCCGAAGCCGAACGCCAAACCCGAACTTCCGCGTTCAGCGTTCAGAGGTGCTGGGAAGCCGCCCGGCTGTTTTAAAAGGTGACAGCTGGGCTGGGGGGCTTCCCAGCAGCCTCCCGAACCCCGAACCCGGAAGTTCGGCAAAAGTTCGGGGTTCGGGAGGCTGCTGGGAAGCGCCCCAGCCCGACTGTCACCTTTTAAAACAGCCGGGCGGCTTCCCAGCAGCCTTCCGAAGCCGAACGCCAAACCCGAACTTCCGCGTTCAGCGTTTGGAGGCTGCTGGGAAGCCCCGCCGCCCAGCTGTCACCTTTTAAAACAGCCGGGGGGCTTCCCAGCAGCCTCCCGAACGCCAAACCCGGAAGTTCAGGTTTGGCGTTCGTAACACGAAAAAAGTTCGTAAGAAGAGGCAAATTTTTTCTGATCCCCGGGTTCGTATCTTGAGTTGTTTGTAAGATGAGGGGTTCGTATCTTGAGGTACCACTGTATGTGAAACAGTTGGGACTGCATTTTTTGTTTTGCATGATGGTAGACATTTTTGTTTCCAATACAAGTTTCTTTCTGTGTATCATACTGCTCATTGAGAGAAAACAGAACAATGAAATATTATGCTGCTTAAGTAAACATTAGTAAAGCAAATATGAGTTTATGCAAATCACTATATGTCTTGTGACACAAATTCCAGCTAATAATATTTCACTATCTTCTACTTTTGAATTACATAAAGGTCAACAAACCCATCTGATCATTATTTGGTGTCATTGTGTATGTGAAATGAAATGGAAGTTTCAGCTCAGTTTCTAATGGCTGAAATTGTTACTGAAAGACTATAATCAAAGCTAACACTAATTGGTACTCTTGCTGAATAATTGTGATCATATTGTGTGCTTAAATATGGGAGTTAACAATCAATAATTACATAAAAAAATTCTTCCTCTGACAGAGTGGGATGAAAATACAGTGATCCCTCGATTTTCGCGGTCTCAATTTTCGCAAAACGCTACACCACGGTTTTTCAAAAAATATTAATTAAAAAATACTCCACGGTTTTTTTGCTATACCACGGTTTTTCCCACCCGATGACGTCATACGTCATCACCAAGAGTCTTTCTCTTTCTCTTTCTCTTTCTTTCCTGTCATTCTCTGCTTCAATCATTTTCTCATTTCTCTTTTTTTCTCCCCTTTTTTCTATCATTTCTCTCTCTCTTCCTTCCACTCTTCTCTCTCTCTCTTTCTTCCTCTCTCTCACTCTCTTCCTTCCTTTCTCATCTTTCTTTCTCTCTCTCTTTCTCTATCTTGCTTCTTCCTCTCTCACACTCTCTTCCTCCCTCTCTCATCTCTTTCTTTCCTTCTCTCTCTTTCTCTATCTCTCCCCCTCTTGCTCTCGAGCGGCCGGGCGAACGGCGGGTGGCCGGGCGGGCGGGCGAGCGAGCGGGCGAGCGAACGGGCGAGCGATCGAGTGGCCGGGTGAGCGAACGGGTGAGTGGCGAGCGAGCGGCCGGGCGAGTGAACGGGTGAGTGGCGAGCGAGTGAGCGGCCGGGCGAGCGAACGGGTGAGTGGCGAGCGAGCGAGCGGCCGGGTGAGCGAACGGACGAGCGGCGAGAGAGCGGGCGGGCGGGTGGGCGAGTGACGAACGGCGGGTGAGCGGGTGCTGGGGGGACGGGGGCAGCCGACATTCAAAGCAATCTTTGTCGGCTTCCGCACTTTCGTCGCTCCCCGCCTCCACCATCTGCGCATGCGCGGCCATGGAAAAAGGGCGCGCATGCGCAGATGGTGTTTTTACTTCCGCACCACTATACTGCGGAAAATCGATTATCGCGGGAGGTCTTGGAACGTAACCCCCGCGATAATCGAGGGATCACTGTACTTCAAATTGTTTCTGCATAATAAGGGAAGTTTTCAAAGGAAAAAAAAATCTGCTTTTCCTGAAATCCAGTTTGATTTCAGGTTTACAAATAACTTTAAAGAACAAGAAATTATCCTAAGTGAATTAATTGTTTCAAGAGCTCATACGTTAGAGATCATTAATTAAACAACTGAATGATAAATCATTTTTTCTAATAATGAATATGGACACTATATGATTAAATGGTCCACTGTGTTAAAATCACATACTATAAGTTTGAAGCTTTGAAAGGTTGACTTAATGAAACTTTAATTAAATTATTATATCATGGCCTGCTTAGAAGTCACAATTTAATCAGATGATTCCAAAATGCTTCAGAAAACTGACAGATATTTCTATTTCTATTGCTCCTGGGATTCTTTTATACCAGGGCTGTCAAACTCCCAACCCCTGGGCCAGATGCATCCCATGCCAGCCATGCTCATGCCTGGTTTAGCAAAGGGGACAAAAGTCCTGAAACTTCATGTGACACTGCAACGATGATGTGAGTTTGACACCCCTGTTATAGACATTCTATAAACTTTTAATTTAAATTCTATGTATGGAGAACACTGAGTGGGTAGGAGTTGAGTTATAAGGTGGGCTTTCTGAAAATAACACGAGTAGCCAGCTGAAGAGTTTTGTCACATTATTAAATAATTCTTTTTTGTGCGCCTAGGTTAATATTACTTTGAGTATTAATTAATATTACCAGCCCTAAGCCATATCTTTAGTGGGAGATCAACTTATGTTTCAGCTATTTTAATTGTGCTCAGAACGTATCAGTTTAACACTATGGTCTTGGTCAGATTTCATGACCTACCTATTATTTTACATACTGCACATAACTAGGGCAGGTTGAGACATTACATTACAATAAGTCAACATCTGCCAAGCTTGCACTGGTAGGCAGCAGTCCAAACATCTTTTTGCTTTTTACAATGGAGGAGAGAAGCTATGACTGACTTTTTGTTCTATGCTAGTCAATTCTGCAGCCTTTGCTAATTAACTTATTGCCACACGCTATCAGTATATTAAAACAAAGTCATGACAGTGTTGAGAGGGTTCTTTCTGGGAAAGGCCAATTATATCAGATTTCACCCAAGGAAATGTAGAGGCAAGAAGCTGAATGAATCCACACTGACAATTAGGTTCTTCTTCTATGTCCTAACTAGAAATGGGTTCTGTCCATCCTGACACCACACTAAAGCCACAGACTGCATACTCATCAGCTAGAGACCTTCACGATGAAAGATAATATATAAATAATGCAAAAAATAGCAAACCAATACTTTTATTTATCCATGAATGTTTACTAAAGCTTTCTGCACTGGAAGTTTTGTTTGTTGGGTTTTGCACATGTTGTCACATGAAGCTTCTATTGCAGCAGCACAATGTTAAATCACTCTACCATCTTGGTTTCCCCTGCAGATATCACTATCTCTATATTTTTATTAGCACGATCTCTATATTTTTATTAGTGCGGTAATAGCCAAGTATGATTGATTACCTGACATTGCAGTAGTGAACACTCAAGGATCATTAGAAATCAAAGTAATATAGTAAAGAAAAAGCAGTCTCAATCAATGAAGAGCTGAAGAGTGCATTACAGCAGGCAGACAGTGGGGAAAGTCAGATAAGCGGTTATCTTCATCATTTCAAAGTAGATTTAACTGTGTAAACTACTATAATTTGTGAAAATGCCACTTTTTCTGGCTATATAACACCCCTTATCTTGTTTGCTAGGGGAAATACAAGAAAAATGAACTGTAGACATCCAGCAGAAATGAAGAAAGATTAAGTACCCTTGGTAAAAGAAATGGAGTATAAAATGTGCTGTACTATATGAAAAATGTTTCTTGGAGATTTTGAGTATCATTTCTCCACTTTACTTTACCAAGGGGAAAGGAAGTATCACCAATCCATATTAGAAAAGAGCAGTGCTCTGACAAATAAATTATGCCTACCGAAACAAAGCTACTAACCTTAAACACAACAATAATACCTTTTAAAAATTTAGAATGGTTCTAATCTGAGCATTTTTTCTTCAAACATCAGGGGGTAAAAACAGAGTGTGTTTTTCAGGAAGACAATATATCTTAGGTTTATTATTATTTTGCTTCATCACATAGTCACACAGATACTTAAATTGGATTTAGCATTGTTAACCAACTATTGAACCCCTCCCAAGAACATTGGATAGGCAGATATTGTTGTTTAATAAAAAATAAAGCTATCACTGAAGGGTGTCAGTGCTCCAGATAGAATTGCAATTGACTGATGGTGATTTTGTTAATCCCAATAATGTTCAAATGGTGTTCCAGTTCTTTAGGGATTTCACCCAAGGTACCTTATTATAATTACTGCTGTCTTTGCTTTCTTTTGTCATAGTCATTTTAGTTCCATTTGTAGGTTTTTGCATCTTGTGAATTTCTCCAGTTTATTCTCTTGTCTCAAAGATGCTTTATCCAAAAGGCAACTGGACTTCCTTATTCTTTTTTTTTCTTTGAAAACATTTCTCATCCAAGAAGCTTCCTCAATTCTGAAACGTCATCTGAACTGAAGAAGCTTCTTGGAGGAAAAGCAAAGAAAAAAAGAATAAGAAAGTCTAGTCGCACAAGGGGATGTGCGCATGTGCATGAGCAGAGCGAGCCCATATGTGTGAATTGTTGTGATGCAAACCAGTGGCAAAGGTAAGTGGAATCCACCCCGATCCTAACTACTGGACCACCAGAACTTTATCCTAACCACTGGGGCATCAAATCTTAACCATTGACCACCAGTGATCAAATCCTAACCACTGAATCACAAAAGAATGAAACTTAACTACTGGGACATCAGTAAATGTATTCTAAACACCAGACCAGGCATCAGCAATCCATGGCTCTGGAGCCGCATGTAGCTCTTTCACCCCTCTTCAATGGCTCCCTGTCAGTAGTTGGCTCCACAATTGATAGGACTTTCAGTTAGGACAGGTAGAGGAAAAAGGATGCTGGGCTAGGAGGGAACTCTATAGTGAGGGAACTGGACTTCTGGTCGGCTCAATAATTGAATGGGGGGCTTCCAGTTAGGACCTTTGTGGTTCTTTGAGTGTTTAAAGTTGCTGACCCCTGCACTAGACCACCAGGGACCAAATCCTAACCACTGGATCCCCAGGGACCAAATTTTAACAACTGTATCACCATGGACCAAATCCTAACTACTAGACCAACAGGGACTGAATCCTAACCACTAGATTACCAGGGCCCCAAAACTAATCACTAGGTCACCAGATAAATTCTTAGACCACCACTAGACCACCAGGAACTGAATCCTAACTATTTGACTACGAGGGACAGAAGTCTAACCACAAGACTACAAGGGAAATCCCAACCACTCTGTGTTGTTGTTGTTGTTGTTGGTTCATTGTACAGTCAAATAGATATTCGGTGGATTCTGTATTTTTGCCTACCTATCAAGTTGTTTCCAAGAATACAGATATTGTCACAGGATTTAAGCTGTTCCAAGTAAAGTTACCTTTGCAACTCACTGATGGTGAGTTGCAAAGGCAGCCAACAGTATTCCAGTGGTGCTCCAGCTGTTTTGGGATTGCACCCAAGGTGCCTATTACTATTGGGACTACTTTTCTTGCTTCTGTCATAGTATTATATTTCTATTTGCAGGTCTTTGTATTGTACTGCCATATCCTCTGTCCAAAGTTTTTTCTCTTTTTTTATTGACAGTTGTTTAGTCTGAGGTGTTATGTGGCAGGCACCTGTCTGTTTGAATTATAAAGTCCCAGAGCAATTTAGATTCTTCATTTTCTATGACTCTCTATTTTATGGTCTCACCAGTTCTTGCTAGCAGGCAAGTGTTATTTCTTGCAGATTTTCCAGAGCACTATAGTTGCTACTTTGTCATGACATTGCTTGTAGTTAGTATGGTCATTTTCTGGCAGCCCCTAACCAGAAGGTCTACTATTTATTCAGCTTCTGTGCGGAAATGGCATGTTCTATTTGTTGCTGTCTTTTCAATTCTGGCTTTGTGTGCATTTTTTCTGAAGACTTGGTCTTATGCAGTCAGAATTAGCTCTTTCTTCAGCTTTCCTTCTCCTAGCCATTGCCAGGTCTTGTCATTACCTGCTTTCCATGCATTTTTTAAAAAAATACTCTGCCTATGTAGTGCTTTGTTTTCCTATAGCCACTTTGACTATGTAGTGCTCTGTTTTCCCATGTCATCCTGTTCTTCCATTCTGTTCTTCTTCATTCTTACCAACCAGTTATACTTACATACCTCAGTGCATCTTCTTCACTATCTTTCATCTATTCTTTCTTACCTTCTTCAGCTATCTGGTATACTTGCAACATTCCATGCCTACCTAATTTTGTTGGTGTGTGGAATCTGTCAATGTCACTGCAAAGATGAAGAACATGATTCATCATCATTATTTTTCTAGTATTCCTATCCATGGCTTTTAATTCTGTTTGTGTTCTGTACCACTATTCCAACTGTGTATCTAATGTTTGGAATTGCCCAACTGTTGATTGCCTTGATAATATTTCCGCCACTGAGCCTGGACTTTAAGATCTTTACTCTCTTTATGTATTCACTTCCAATCTTTTCCTTAATTTCAATGGGCCTAATGTTGTCAGATGGATACTCAGGTGTTTGTAGTAATTATCTTCGTCCAGACTGTTGATGTTGATGTTATTTTTTCTGATTGCTTCAGTTTTTACTATTTTTCCCAATTTGATTATGAGTATGGCATATTTGCCCAGTCCAAACTTCATTGCAATACCTTGTCTGTATATATGAACACAAACAAAATGTTAAAAAGTTATGATATTTATGTACATAGCAATACTATCCAAATTATATTAACGTAACAAGGATATATTTACAATTCCCAGGGCATGTCACAACGTTTAAGTACCCCTAATGTTTGGAAATGGAAAGCTGAAAAATTGACACATGGCCAGTGATAAGCAGTGATTCTGTTTAATAAGATGTTTTTTCCACACAGCTTCAGATTGTCCATGTAAAGGAAGTTGGAGAGCCTGGCAGATATTTTTGATATTGGATAGCCATGGCGTGATTTTGTTGTTACAGAAATGGCTTATATTTACTAAAAAATGTAAAGGAAAAAGTTGAGGCTACATCTATATTTTGTATTCTACTGAACTGAAAAGTCATTCCTTTTCTTTTCTTTTTTCCTTTCCATTTTCCCTTCTGATTTTTATTTCCATTTTTATTTAATGTTATATGACTGATACATTCTTTTCAGATATCTTATTTTTGTTGGACTTCATTTGCAATGACAAATGCTTATTTCTTTGTTTTCAATCTTTGTATATTGATGATGGATAAACACTTTTCCCCCCTAGTGGTCCTTCAAGCTTATGCCCTTTGTTGCTCAGACAAGAGTCTTAAGACCTATCATTCATATTTCACCAAATGTTCAGTAACTTCAACATTTAGTGCTATCCTTGTTGACCGGGGTGATGACCAAGACAGTATGAGTTTCTGTAACTTACGTCTCACTGTATTTTTATTTTATTTTTATGGGAGAGACATTGTTTGATTCTTCTAATGAGACTTGTGTAGTATGGTTGAGCCTCTAGTATAGTATGGAGCTCATCTTCAGAGCACACAAGACTCACACCAACATCACAGTATTTCCTCAATATTTTTAAATGTTTTTTTTTAGAAAAGATAGCATAGCTAATGATTCCCCTATTAAATAAATTAAAGTATTTTATGCAAGACAGATAAGTGGGAAAAACTTCTTAATGCAATTTTTGTGTCCTAACCTTTATTCTAGATAATGCAGACATTTTAATTTATAGATTTCAGAGAACTATAGTGCTTGCAAGAACCTTGTATGTTTCAGATCCAAGTTTCACATTGCAGAAATTACTACCCTGTTTTCCCCAAAATTAGACATTCCATGATAATAAGTCCAATTGGGTTTTTGAGTGCATGACAATAAGACCAAGCCCTTATTTCAGGGTTTTTAAAAAAAAGACAGGGTCTTATTTTCAGGGAAACATGGTATGAAAATATGATGTAGGATTATTGTCAACATTGGTATTTCCTATTTGTTCTCATTGTGATTTAAGTGGTTAAGGCAGTCTTGCCCTGAAACAAAAAGAAATAAAGTCATAGTATTAACATGGACAGTGAACAAGGTATGACAAAAGTCTAATAAAATGAAGAAATGAAACTGACAGCAAAGCGAGTTTTCAAATGATGGGAGTCCTGAAGTCCAAAGTCTTCAGATCAATTATGAGTATATTTAAAAGCTTTACATCATGAGTGGCCCATTCTGAATTACTTCAAAATTTAATGCTTATTATTCTGATTTTTTTGGAAAGCTCTTTAAATTTAAAAAATCCCCCTTTGATTGCAGAACCCCTGCAGAGTGCTATGATTTCTTGAGGTGGAACACAGATGTTTATTGCGCTTAAGCATGGCATTGAAGAAGGATGGGGTTTTTTTCTTTTGGCATGGTAAACATATCATTTACTGATGGCTTTCTCTTCTCCCATTTACCCCATCTTCTCCCACTGACCATTGAGAGGCAGTAACAGGAAAAAAAAGACACAGGAGATAAGATCTGATTTAGTTCTGTTCTCTCCACTATGATGAAGGATTGGGTTTAGAAATGGGCATTCTTAATAGTAGACCCTGGCTGGTACATTGAGTTTCTGATGCACTCATTAAGGGTCACACAAACCTCAGAGGGGTGCGGTGCTGAATAAAAATTCAAGAGAAACATCCTTCAAGCTGTGCTGTGTGAAAAAATTTGACTATTTAATTCTAATTCTGTCTAATAAAAGGATGCCATGGAATGACTTTCCATCACTGCTTGGTTGTTCTACTTTGTGTCACTGCTGTATGGCTTCAAGTTAATAACATCACAATGATTTTATAATGATGATCATGATCATCAAGTTATTATCAATGCAGCAGTATAATTTTTTTTCCATAGTGATCAGTTCCTAGGCTATTCCTTCAGTCTTTCGGTTCATCACTATTATAACTGAGTTTGTTTTCCCCAAAATAAGACATTCCAATTGGGCGTTTCAGTGCATAGTAATAAGGCTGTGCGCTTATTTCAGGGTTTAATCCTTATAAAACTGGTAAGGTAAGTAGCATTGTATTATTATGCTGATTTTGATAGGAAACCTTAGATATCTTATGTCTAAGGGCATAGTTTGTCTGTAAATGATTATTCAAATTAGTGATCTCAGGATATGAGTTGATGCAGAACAAAATTATTTATTTTATTTATTTATTTTGTCCAATACACAATGAGGGTTTTAGTGGGTATACACATAGTAAAATATATGATTAAGGTTATAAAAGATATACTTATAGTAAAATATATCTAAGAAAGAATAGAAGAGAAGTTATAGGAATAGAACATATCAATGAAAGAATAGAAGAGATATAGGAATAGAAGAAAGGTATAGGAGATATAGGAGAGCAATAGGACAGGGGACGGAAGGCACTCTAGTCCACTTGTACTCGCCCCTTACTGACCTCTTAGGAATCTGGATAGGTCAACCGTGGATAAACCAAGGGTAAAGTGTTGGGGGTTTGGGGATGACACTATGGAGTCAGGTAATGAGTTCCATGCTTCAACAACTCGGTTACTGAAGTCATATTTTTTACAGTCAAGTTTGGAGCGGTTAATATTAAGTTCTTGTGTTGTTGTGGTTGAAGCTGAAGTAGTCGCCGACAGGCAGGACGTTGCAGCATATGATCTTGTGGGCAATACTTAGATCTTGTTTAAGGCGTCCTAGTTCTAGGCTTTCTAGGCCCAGGATTGAAAGTCTAGTCTCATAGTGTTCTGTCTGGGTCACTCCGGAAGCCAATACCAACCCAAAAAGAGAAGCCAGACACACTGGTAAAAGGCAAAGGCAGTTTTATAAAAGTCAAGAAAAACACAGGTAACAGAAAATGTCCTTACAAACAGGAAAATGCTGTATCTTCAGATATATCCACGAAGGCAAAAGTCCATGCAGCAATACAGAATTCTTGCTGCCAAGCCAAGGCTGTAGATAGCAGACCTACACCTCCCACGGGTCTTCCAAAGCCACAAGCCAGGAACAGAGATGCCGAGAAACAAGACAGGATAACGCAACTTCAAACTGATAACACTCCACATGGCTTCAAGGGCTTGCCTGCCTTTTAAACCCTGCTAAGGAGGACCACACCCAAACCCAGCTGTTCCTAATTCAGTGCTGATAATACTCCTTTAATTGATCCTTTCTTTGATCTTACCGTCTCTGTCGCATGTCAATGACGGCTTGTGCGTCATCACCTAATGACTCCAAGCTACTGGCTGGGGAGAGCCCCCCCCCCCCCCGGGGCTCTCATGCTGTTCTCCTTCATCCCATTCCTGAATTTCCTCTCCCCCGTCCGACTGTTCAGCCCCCTCCTCTTCGCTGTCCTCCTCCTCCGGGCATGGAGCCAGCAGAGACACAGCTGGTCCCTGAGCAGCCTCAGGCTGAATCACAACACATAGGGTATTCTGTTTCGAGGAGGAGGGAAGGGCTCTTCTGGTGAAGTATCTTTGGACATTTTCAAGGGTGTTAATGTCTGAGATGTGATATGGGTTCCAAACGGATGAGCTGTATTCGAAGATGGGTCTGGCGAAAGTTTTGTAAGCTCTGGTAAGTAGTGTGAGATTGCCAGAGCAGAAGCTACGTAGGATTAGGTTTACAACTCTTGAAGCCTTCTTGGCTATGTTGCAGTGGGCTTTGGCACTTAAATCTTTTGTTGTTAGTATACTAAGGTCTTTAACCTAGTGGGGTTAAAACAGTGCATAGCACTGCATAACAGTGCATAACACTATGCACTGTTTTATGTTGTGTGTATATTAAACTTGCTAAAAAATCAGTAACTATATATTAAAAAAACCGAGTGGGATTAGGGTTAGGGTTAGGGTTAGATGAGATACTAAGAACTCAAATTCTAGTTGTGCACTGATTCAGTGTAAAGGCTGCAGTTGATCTGGAATGAGGTGATACTGGGTGGCCTTGAGGACAAATGGAACTGCCTAACTTCCATTATCATCCATGAACTTCTGAATCAATAGCCTTTTGGAAGAATGACAAGATCATGAAGGGAAAAGAGAAACATTGATTATATATTTTGCTATTCTTGCAATTGTTCCTCGGTATTGTCCAGGATTTCTTCTTTTCCATCCGTATACGTAGTGATGTTTCCTTTGTCACCAACCAATTTATATTTTAACTATTCTTGATCATGTTTTCACTTGATTTACTATCCAATTAAAGAGTTTTTCTAGTTGCCACCTTTCATACCTTTCATTTTCATATTTTTAATTCTTTCATTCTTTGGCAATTATATTTTAGTATATTGTATTTAAAGAAAATTACTTTAGTTGGTTTTGTGTATTAACACCTGCCTGCTTCATTCATATATTCTTTGCATAAAGCATCATTTTTAAATATGAAAATATATAAATCATTGTACATTGTACAATATTGTACATTTTATACCATTTGCTTTTTTCTTCCTTTTAACTCTCATCTGATAACAGCCTTGTCACAAATTAAATGTAGTGGTTTGAACTAATCATTCAAAAGTAGAAGCAAAGTGGGGATGTGAGTTAATTTGTATTGAGCACATCTAAGCACAAAACATCCTTTTCTTGAAATGTTGTTCTTGCTTAGCCTCTGAAATTCCATAGGTTGTTTTCTACTATCCTGACTTTCTTGTATTTTGGGTGTTAGGTGGCAACCATCAACCAAGTAATTTTGAAAGAATACTAATGTGGAGCCAGGAACAATTACATAAGCAGAAATTATGCCAGATAGCTGATCAGTAGCCACCTTTGAGGAAGATCTAGAGCAGGGGTCCCCAAACATTTTACACAGGGGGCCAGTTCACTGTCCCTCGGACTGTTGGAAGGCCGGACTATAAAAAAACCTATGAACAAACCCCTATGCACACTGCACATACCTTATTTTAAAGTAAAAAACAAAATGGGAACGTACTATTTAGAGGGGGGGGGGGAAGAAGTCTGAAATTCATATATGTTTATGTTTTGTTTTTAATTTTCTTTTGTTAACATCTGATTGGCTATACTGTACAAGGTTTTCTTGGCTTATAGAAAAATGTATAAAGAAAGAAGGAAGCACTTTGGCATAATGGTTAATAAGTTAGAAATATAATTGGTGTTGTACTTTTTTGAGGAGGGAATTTAATTAACTGGATGGCAAAATTAGAAAAAAACCTTTTGCAACATTTTTGATGATTGATATTAGTTACTAACAAAATACAGTGATCCCCCGATCATTGTGAGGGTTCCGTTCCAGGACCCCTAGCAATGATCAGGTTTTCGCGAAGTAGCGCTGCGGAAGTAAAAACACCATCTGGGCATGCGCAGATGGTGTTTTTACTTCCGCAGCGCTAGCGAGGAGCCGAAGATTGGGGTTCCTGGGAAGGGGACTCAGCTGGGAAGCGGCGCGGCTGTTTTAAAACGTCGCCGCTGCCATGGGGGGCTTGCCAGCACCCCCCGGACCCCCAACCCGGGTTTGGGGGGCTGCTAGGAAGCCCCCCATGCTGGCGGCGACGTTTTAAAACAGCCGCGCCACTTCCCAATGAGTCCCGAAGACAAACGCGGAAGTTCGCCTTTGACGTTTGTCTTCGGGACTCAGTTGCGAAGCCGCGCGGCTGTTTTAAAACGTCGCTGCCGGCATGGGGGGCTTCCTAGCAGCCCCCCAAACCCGGGTTGGGGGTCCGGTGGGGTGCTGGCAAGCCCCCCATGCCGGCGGCGACGTTTTAAAACAGCCGCGCGGCTTCGCAACTGAGTCCCGAAGACAAACGTCAAAGGCGAACTTCCACGTTTGTCTTCGGGACTCATTGGGAAGCCGCGCGGCTGTTTTAAAACGTCGCCACCGGCATGGGGGGCTTGCCAGCACCCCCCCGAACCCGGGTGGCCAGGCGAGCAGCGAGCGAATGGCGGGTGGCCAGGCGAAGGGCGGGCGAGCGGCGAAGGGCGGGCGAGCGGCGAAGGGCGGGCGAGCGGCGAAGGGCGGGCGAGTGGGTGCTGGGGGGGGGCTTCTCGCCCTCCCGCCAGCAAGAGGGGGAGCGAACGGCGTGGGCGGGCGAAGGGCGGGCGAGCGGCAGCGAGGAGTTTGCGTGGGCGGTGGGGAAACTCCTCGCTGATGCTCGCCCTCCCGCCAGCAAGAGGGGGAAGACCCAGGGAAGCCGCCCATCAGCTGATCTGCCCGGCGCCATCTACGCATGCGTGGCCATAAAAAAAGGGTGCGCATGCGCAGATGGTGTTTTGACTTCCGGGTTTAAAAATCGCGATTTAGCCCGTTCTCAATGATCGGGGTCACGATACCCGGGGGATCACTGTACTGCATTTTATTCATGGAAAATTAGATGTGCTCCTGTCACTCACCCGCGGGCCGGATAAATGGCCTCAGTGGGCCGCATGCGGCCTGCGGGCCGTAGTTTGGGGACCGCTGATCTAGAGTTTAAGGCCTAGACCAGATATTGGCTGTATGACTGTAACTTGTTGCTTATATCCTAAGATTTTTATTAATATTGCTTCTTCATTGCTTATTTGACCCCTATAACAATCATTAAGTGTTGTACCACATGATTCTTGACAAATGTATATTTTATCTTATGTACACTGAGAGCATATGCACCAAGACAAATTCCTTGTGTGTCCAATCACACTTGGCCAATAAAAATTCTATTCTATTCTATTCTATTATAATGAAGAAATACTTCAATGAATCAATCAATCTATCAGAATAGAGCTGAAATGGACCTTGGAGGTCTTGTAGTCCACCCCCCTGCTCAAGCAGTAGACACTATACCCTTTCAGAGAAGTGACTTTCCATTCTCTTCTTTAAAACCTCCAGTGATTAAGCAACTTCTGAAGGTAAACTATTCCTTTGGTTATTTCTTCTAACTATCAGGAAATTTCTTTTAATTCCAGATTGTTTCCTTTCTTGATTATTTTCCAGCCATTGTTTATGTATTATATAAAAATCCCCTTTGCATCATTTGTGTCCCATTTAACTAGAAATGATGAAAAGTATCATATGAAAAATAGAGAAAGCATCCAAAATTCTTCTCTCATCCATTTCTATAATTTCAACATTTTTGAGGTCCTTGGTTTCCCAAAAATATTAAATGTAACCCTTGATTTCCAGAAAATTGCCTGTCCCTGAGCTAGTCAAGATAGTCAATATTCCTGATATAGGTAGAAAGTTCTGCTTGACCAAATGCTTAATTGCTTACGTTTTTTTGACCGTACATTTCCTTTTTGCAAGATTGTTAATCTTTACTAGAATAGAGCAAAGGATTTCATATTGGCACATCTTCACTTTATTTCCATTTTGATTTTAAATATTGTTTCCTTGTCATTTTTTCTTTCTTTTCCTTCCTTCCTTCCTTCCTTCCTTGTTTCTTTTTTCATGAGCACTCACTGCTCTTTAGTTTTGGTTCCTGTGAGATTTGAAGCATTTTGTGTTTCATCATGACTAAAAATGTTACATGATTTAAAAATGTGTGTGATTTCAGCCAAATAAGGGGTGTGTATGTGGTGATGTCAAATACTTAAAGGCAATGCATTATTGTAACATAATGCAAATGTTTGAGAGATGAATACTTTATTCTGCAAATGTTGACTTTGTGCTACTTTAAAGTGAATATTGATAGAATTCTTGTGCAACAATAACACAGTTGAAGTTATTAACATTATTATCTGGAACAATATCCAAGATATAGGAAAAAACTGAAACTTGTGGTTGCAGTGTAGAGTCATTTGGTTAATAGCTGTCTCCTGACAGCATATTTTACAGGACCCGATAACTATGTGTGATGATGGAAATTTAGCAAGCATTGTCTTCCCAAAGACTTCCCAATTACATAAAAACCTTAGAAACCATGTACATTGTTCTGTTCATCAATAAGCATTCAAGAAAAATGGCAATTACTATGAGATTAAACTGATATCACTGATATATTTCAGAAATAAAAATGTGTCCTTGACACAAAGTTAGTTCTAATCAATTCCATGATATGAATTTGCATTTATATATATAAAAATCAAGTATCTCTGAAAATTATTCACAGCCCAGAGACTTTGGGACAATTTATATTACAACATCCAGCAGTGTTAATTAAGGGAGAAGCATCTCTTGGGTTTAATGCTATGTTTGCTAGAAGAGGAAACAGCCATAGTTAATTTTGACTTCTAAGTATGAAAGAGAGGGTCTTCTAACATTATTACACTAACTGAAGGAAACCACTGGGAGGTAAATAGTTTGATAGGTTATTTTCTTACTTACTTTGTTACTTCATCCAATCCAGAATCTGGACAGGAAAAATACAAAAGCAGCATAAAAGATGAATTAATTGACTCCATGTTGAATGCTGCAAAACAGATGGAATACCACTGCTTTGTTATGGAATGTCAAGAGCAGAGGTCTTCAAACTTGGCAACTTTAAGACTTATGGTCTTCAAACTCTCAGAATTTCCCAGCTAGCTGGCTGAATAATTTTGTGAGTTGAAGTCCACAAGTCTTAAAGTTGTCAAGTTTATCAACCTCCTGGAGACAAACTGGTCCAAAACATGGGAATCACAATAATTTCCTGCCCCATAGTCCACTTCTCCTTAATATCACACTGAAGGGAGCTTCTCGGTAGGCTGTTCCAAGATATTCTTATTAGGCAGGCAGATTCAATTCTAATATTCAGTAATGTTTGTTTATTACATTCTGTCTTACTAGCTCTGCTATCATTTATCTAATCAGTAAATGCAGCGATTGTACTGTGGCCTGTTTGTGGCAGTTTCCTACTGTTTGTTAATTATGTATCTTTTTTCAGCCTATTTTCCTCTCTTCACTGTCCCCTGCTGGAAATATTACTGCCCATGGCTTTATAATGATGTTTAAACCTCCTGTTCTTGAATGAAAAGAAAGAAATCAAGTCACCTATAAGGCTGAATAAGAATTTTAGTTCATTTTTTAAAATAAGAGTTGACTACAAGCATTCATACATTTCTTCCTCATTGGGACAAAGAGTATTGTTTTATATATACAATCTAAAAGATTAGTAAATTAAAATGTCCAAATAAGTTGAAGAAGTTAGTTCTTTAAAATAATGGTTCATGATTCCTATGCATTCAGCTCGTGCTCAGCTAAGGATTCAAATACGCCTTTTATATTTGCCATTTAATATCAGACAGGCATATTACAAAATAGTTATTTTTCTTTGTTAAATTTGATTGATAAATGATAACTATGCCTCTGAAATTAACTTCAAATTAATAATTTATGTGGGAGAAAACAAACCGAGCCTTCTGAAAGTAGCTTTTCAAATTGTAGTTCCACCTAGATTTTGCCACAAATTTCACTACATATGCAATATAGGCCTCTTTTTGCTAGAAACAGCTGCTCCAATTGCAGCCAGGGCAAATAGGTAAGAATTTCACATGTTTTTCTCCTAGTATGAGCATAAAGAGACTCAGCCATAGAATTACATTAAATTAAATATGGGGAAAGATGGAAAATCTGGCTTTCCTTTGACACCGGTGATAGAGAGAAAGGAAGGGATGTAATCTCAAAGTGATATTTAAAGGTTTAAAGATTTTTGAAAATATTTGTCTCGAGGCTCCTGGAAAACATTACATCTTTCATAAACTGCTAGATTCCAAATGGTGGTGGTACTCTTGTTCTTACAACAGGTGAAGAATGGGAAACTGTTATCAGCATGTGCTATAAAGAATTCTTTGCATACAGTGAACATTTCCTTCCAAGGGATGTAATATTGAGTCTTGTTATCTGCACCTCCTTTAATTTCCCTAGCCAGAGATTATGTCACCTTCTGCTGAAAGTTGAAGCTTGCAGGTTCTTTAGTCAGTCTCCCAGCTCTTTGTCTATTTCCATATCACACTTTCTTGGGTAGTAATAGAGCATTCCTGCTTCCATTCATTAAGGGATAGTTCATTCAAAAGATCAGGATTAACTTGCCGGCATGGTATACATTCGTTAATTCCTTCAAATTTTTCACAATTTATTTTTCATATTAGTGGATTGTGTCACTACATTCTTTAAAACAAAATTGGAAGGCATTCCAAAACAATTGTTAGAAGAGGAGGAGGTCCAAGCTTTTACCTATAAACTAGGGGTGGGCTACTGCCAGACGCGGTGGGAATGCAGTGGGGTAGTGAAAATGGAGGTCCATCCTAGTGCACCCAATCTGCACTGAAAGATGTTGAAAGAAATGCAGGGCATCCTACATAAGCCACGCCCACAGTGTGTAAAAAGTAAACTTCACTGCTATAAACATACATACATGCATACAATTCCACACTACTGCCATATGATATTTAATCAGGCATATGCCTTGACACAGTATTTACAGTAATATATTGATTATCTGACATAAATGGGCAGGCTGATCGTCTTATAGCTGAAAATGTTGGCTAATCCAGAGGGTCTAAGAAAAGCCTTGAAATCAGGCATGGATTCATGTGAGTTTTGTTAGGAATGGGCTGCATTTTGATTAGTCAGATGCTCCTTGGGGGCGGGGGAGAAATACGCTTTACCTTTATTTAGGGACATAGGCATTATCTCTGTTAGAATATATACAGTGAACCCTCGATCATCGCGAGGGTTCCGTTCCAGGACCCCACGCGATGATCGATTTTTAGCGAAGTAGCGGTGCGGAAGTAAAAACACCATCTGCGCGTGCGCAGATGGTGTTTTTGCTTCCACTGCCGCCCGCCCTTCGCCCGCCCACCCCGTTGCTCGCGCCTGGGGTGTGCGCGCGTTTGGGGACTCCCTAGATCCGCTCCCCAGCTGGGGAGCGGATCTAGGGAGTCCCCAAATGCGCGCGCTTTCCCCAGCAACGCGCGCGCGGTGGGGACTCCCTAGATCCGCTCCCCAGCTCCCCAGCTCTGGAGTCCCCACCGCGCGCGCGTTGCTGGGGAAAGCGCGCGCGTTGCTGGGGAAAGCACGCGCGTTTGGGGACTCCCTAGATCCGCTCCCCAGCTGGGGAGCGGATCTAGGGAGTCCCCACCGCGCGCGCGTTGCTGGGGAAAGCGCGCGCGTTTGGGGACTCCCTAGATCCGCTCCCCAGCTGGGGAGCGGATCTAGGGAGTCCCCACCGCGCGCGCGTTGCTGGGGAAAGCGCGCGCGTTGCTGGGGAAAGCGCGCGCGTTTGGGGACTCCCTAGATCCGCTCCCCAGCTGGGGAGCGGATCTAGGGAGTCCCCACCGCGCGCGCGTTGCTGGGGAAAGCGCGCGCGTTTGGGGACTCCCTAGATCCGCTCCCCAGCTGGGGAGCGGATCTAGGGAGTCCCCACCGCGCGCGCGTTGCTGGGGAAAGCGCGCGCGTTTGGGGACTCCCTAGATCCGCTCCCCAGCTGGGGAGCGGATCTAGGGAGTCCCCACCGCGCGCGCGTTGCTGGGGAAAGCGCGCGCGTTGCTGGGGAAAGCGCGCGCGTTGCTGGGGAAAGCGCACGCGTTTGGGGACTCCCTAGATCCGCTCCCCAGCTGGGGAGCGGATCTAGGGAGTCCCCAAACGTGCGCGCGTTGCTGGGGAAAGCGCGCGCGTTTGGGGACTCCCTATATCCGCTCCCCAGCTGGGGAGCGGATCTAGGGAGTCCCCAAACGCGCGCGCTTTCCCCAGCTGGGGAGCGGAGCTGGGATGTCCCCAAGCGCGTGCCGCCCGCCCGCCCACGCCGTTGCTCGCGCCGCCGCTGGGGTCTTACGGGGGCAAGAGGGGGAAGACCCAGGGAAGCCTCTGCCCGGCGGGGAAACTCCACCATCTATGCATGCGTGGAAGGGCACGCATGCGCAGATGGTGGAGTTTACTTCCTGGTTGAAAACTCGCGAAATAGCCCTTTCGCGATACTTGAACACGCGAAACTCGAGGGTTCACTGTATATATAAATGCCAAAATGGGGAGACAAAACGAAGGCTTTATGTGCCTCATATATGTTCGGTAAAAATCACCCAAGAATCCTACTTTCCCATTAATTCTGGCATTAATGATTTTCTTTGCTCTGGAAACAATTTAGGATTATGTTATCTTCTGAAAGTTGGTGTCTCCCCTCATCAGTATTTTTAAAATATTTGGGGTTGTCTTGCTACTAAACATTGTGTTGTAACTGTTTAAAATTCCTGATCATTAACCTGGATGAACTCTTCTTTGAAGAGTAAATGTTTTATTCTAAAAGGAATAAATATGTGAACTAAAGTTCGTTTAATTGTACCTGTTGAAAACAGGTTTTAACGACATGGTTTTATTCCTTCTCCATTCAAATGTTAATTAAAAATTAACATTCTTTCAATACCTTACGTTGCAAGACTCAAGTTATTTAAGAGAATTCTAGTAGAAAACTGGGGTGTACATCTGATTAGAGCTTGAACTGGGCTACTTTCAGATAAAACATGCTGGGTGTTTGGAAATAGCCTGAGTAAAGTTTAAGATCTTTAAAGACAATGCTTTTAAATGTAAGCTTGAAGAAATCGAGCTTCCCTAATGCTAACTCCTAATCTTCCATACCTGTTCTGCTGTCTTAAAAAAGGACCTACCATGCATTTCATTGAAAGTTGTTCCTTCTTGAGCCGTGCGACAAATTGTACCATTGGTTAAAAAAAAGAAATTACTTAAAAATTATTAATGAAGAAAAATATTCAACAAAAACAATGTGTAAAACCAGCAATCTACAACACGAATCATAATATCAAATTGAAACGACAAACTGTAAATATCAATCGACACAAATTTTGAACTACAAAGAAACTGAATGAACAAACCCTTAAACCACTGATACATGTTGGCACTAGCAACTATGTCAAACACATATGGATAAAACTTTAGGGAAATCTACACCACCTATATGTTTAAACCACAGGCCGCAAAGCATTGAAGCCCCAGCTCTAACGCTGGCCCTCTACACTCGTCTTACTACTCTTTTTTGCTCTAATTTTCTATCCTTCCTCCTTTTGTATCTCTTCCCCTTCTTCCCCAATCCCCCTCCCCTTCTTCTTTTTTCCTTCCCCACTTACGTGTACTATATAAGTAAATTATAATTGCTAGAATGTACATTATATATATTCCCTTTACTTTTCTGTACCCTGTTTTTAATGTATATATTCAATAAACATATTTTTTTAAAAAAAATAAAACTTCCAGAAATCTCACTGAATCCATAGATTGTAGACTGTCAGCCTCTAAGATACTACTTCTAAAATAGTACATCAATGAAATCTGGTTAAAAAAAAGGTCATAGTCCCCATGCATGCGCTAGCAGGGAAAACATTGACAGCGGGTAAATATGCACATATGCCAGCTTTGAGAAGGCATGCATAGTTCCCTGGGAGCTATAGATACAAATACTAATTGAACTATTTTCCCCTGGAAATTTGCTGAGAAGCATTTGTCAGGTTTCTTTTCCCAAATCATGGATCTGCAAGATATTGTTTGCTGTTTCATGCTGCTAGCACTTAACTGATATGGATTCAGCTGTTTGCAGTATCAGCTTGAGTTCCAGATACTGAACAATAATGCAAATGCTATTAATCAAAAGCTGCAATCCATTGGATACACTACTGAATATAAATCCAACGCTGGTCTTGGAAATGTGAACTGAATAATTTGTTCACAGAGTTAATGTTCACATTAAAACAAAATAAATCCATTAGTCTTCATGCTATTATGCGGCTTACCTGGCATGCTAAAATAGGTTTTCCCCTATTTTTGGACCAAATATGTCAGAATGGAGATAGGTGAAAATGTAGGCTGCTATTTATGTTTGCATGTTATGACTTTATTAATTTTTATGATGTACAAAAGGCATATTTATATGAGAAAGCAAATTATGTATCAATAAAATCACTCTTTTTTGTTCCTTTTTTGCCTACCTATATAATACCAGAGTATCTTAGATTCATATATCTTCAAACAGAAGACAGAAGCCATAATATGATAAACAAAAAGAAGGTTGAACTAAAAGCAGCAACTCTGAACAACTCTAAAGAACTCAAGGAATAAAACTTCTCCTATGTAAATTTGTTTAAATATCCCCATGAGCCTCTTCAATTAATGCTCAAATAATCTGACAATGTGACATTGGTTCATATGAGATACTCTTTTTATTTTACTTTCTTCTTCTGACTTAAACAATTAGAAAGTCAGTGAGAAACCTTCTGAAGGTATCATTGGCCTACTTTTTAAAATGTGTTGGCAGTTCTTTGATTTAAATTGGGAAGAGACAAGATACCTAGAATCATTCTAATTGCATGTTAATTCTCCATAGCCATAGCCTTCATAATATATGTGGGAGTTGCAGATTAAGGCAGTTTCTGTCTTGATGTAGAGGGACATTTAGATTTCAGACCTGACATCTGAAATTATAGAGTCTGACACTTCTCCATAGTAGATAGAGCTAGCCTCCAAGAATGGGAAAAGACACGGCCCTTCACTAATTAGGACTGAGTCTGAACCTCCATGCCTCAGTTCCCACTCTTTTGACTCAGTCCGGAACCAAAGACTTTTCTTTACTTAAGACTTCTCCAACGTCATCTTTCATCTGCTTTCTACATTTTTGAGTCCCCTGACATCACACTTGGGTTGAAGGCAGCCCAGGGTGTCAACCCAGCTGTTGCTCACCCATCTAGCCGAAGGCCCTGTATTTTGCTGTCATCTCATACATACTATTCTGGCTGTGGAGGGAATGAGGACTGTCTCTTTTGACCATCCAAGGGACCAGGGCTTTTCATGATCATTGGCTGGCCTGTGTCTTAAGAGCCAATAAGGCTGCCTGGCAAGTCTTTCAAAGGTTCTAATAAAGGGCCGTCTTACATGGCCTCAAATGGGAGATCTTTCCGATCCAGTCCTTATCTTGGTTGTGGGCCACCGTGCTTCGCTTTGAAGCCAGTTGAATCACTCTACAGCTGACTGTCAAATCAAAGAGAAAGAGAGAGAGAGAGAGAGAGAGAGAGAGAGACCGAAGCAGAGCTCTGTCAGCTGCTGTCAGTGATCATAGGCCTCCCCACATGGACCCCGCTGGGCGAGCGAGGCCCTTATCTTCTTTGCTGATTGTTCTGCCATTTGAAGAGGCCGATCATGCCATGGAGATTGGCAGCGTCTTGCACACAGATTCTTAAATTTCTGGTGCCTTTCTTAAGCCCTGCCTGTTGTTTGACCACTGTAGCCTTCTGGAAACCAAGAGATTTAGTCCCTCAGTGCTATCAAGCCCAGCTCTCCCCTCACAAAGGCCTGTCAGCCATTTTGAATAGGAACCTCATAGGCGACTGTCATTTTGAGCTTGCTGGCCAATCACTTCAATTTCTGATTCCAATGGCAGATAAGAGTAAGGAAAAATGGCATGAAAAAAAGTAAAACATGTTTGGGATAGTGTGTTGAACATACTCAGTGGATGCCTTGCTGGGGGAAAAAACCCCTAGAAGGAATATTTAAATGTTCCCTTATGATCAAATTTTGATCCCATAAAAATGGATGAATGTTGATACCTCTGGCAAGAGAGTAAATCTTTTTAAAATATGTGAGAAATTTTCAATTCAGTGGTCGTTTCCATTAGTTGATTGGCTCTCAAGAACCAAGTATTCTTTCCTCAGCTCACTTTTCCACAAACTGAATGTTATTAAAAAAACCAGAACCATATAATTCAGAAATGAAGACAGTCCTATTTCTAAGTACCAGTGAATCTAGGGAGACCCTGTAAGCGTCCTACCCTATCCTTAATTTTGTTTAGACAGAAAATTGGTATTTTCCGAACATGACAATACCATATGAAAGTATCCATTATACGCTTTCAACATTTCAAATGTGTCCAAAATGGTTGCTTACCCAAATAATTGTTAAACATAATCCGTCTTACATTCCTGAGATCTTGGCAGATAAGCAAAAATATGTTTTCTGTTTTTTTAAAAAGGATTTTAAGAATAAAAGTAGCTTATTTCAGACTCAAGTCATTTGCAAAGTTGTTCAGGTACCATATTTTGTTTGTTCTTTAGTTTTGTTTGCCAAATAGTGGAAATTAATCCTTTGATTCTACCACAGGTTCTTGGCAGTCTATTCTTCTTTGTATCCTGGCATCATGTTCCACAAAGTTTCCACGGCTCATCTTTTTGGTGTCAAATGCGAGATATACTGTGGCTTTCAAGTATAACTCAAAATTATAATGCTTAGGGCTACTGGCAGTAGTGAAATAGATGTTCTTGTTTGAAGTAGTACAGACAGAATTTGGGGCGGTACAAAGAGTAATAATATTATTTTTCTTACTTTAAAAAGAGATAAAATTCAGTATTAGCAAAGATAAGGGCAAAAGTGGAAAAGAAAGATTACTTAGTTAGCTCATTTAAAGACCATCTGCTATAATATACAGTGGTCCCTCGAGTTTCGCGATCTCGATCTCCGCGAAACGCTATATCGCGAGTTTTCAACCCGGAAGTAAACTCCACCATCTGTGCATGCGTGCCCTTCCACGCATGCGTAGATGGTGGAGTTTCCCCGCCGGGCAGAGGCTTCCCTGGGTCTTCCCCCTCTTGCCCCGGTAAGGCGTGAGCAACGGCGTGGGGCGGGGTGGGCGGCACACGCGCGGGGAAACCCCAGGGCCGCTTCTCAGCTGAGAAGCGGCCCCAGCAACAGCGCGGGGAGCGGGCGGCACGCGCGCACGGGGGGAAACGCCAGGGCTGCTTCTCAGCTGAGAAGCGGCCCCAGCAACAGCGTGGGGGGGGCGGGCGGCACGCGCGCGCGCGGGGGAAACCCCAGGGCTGCTTCTCAGCTGAGAAGCGGCCCCAGCAACAGCGTGGGGGGGGCGGGCGGCACGCGCGCACGCGGGGAAACCCCAGGGCTGCTTCTCAGCTGAGAAGCGGCCCCAGCAACAGCGTGGGGGGGGCGGGCGGCACGCGCGTGCGCGGGGAAACCCCAGGGCCGCTTCTCAGCTGAGAAGCGGCCCCAGCAACAGCGCGGGGGGTGGGCGGCACGCGCGCGCGGGGGGGGAAACCCCAGGGCTGCTTCTCAGCTGAGAAGCGGCCCCAGCAACAGCGTGGGGGGGGCGGGGCGGCACGCGCTGCGCGCGGGGAAACCCCAGGGCTGCTTCTCAGCTGAGAAGCGGCCCCAGCAACAGCGCGGGGGGGTGGGCGGCACGCGCGCGCGGGGGGGGAAACCCCAGGGCTGCTTCTCAGCTGAGAAGCGGCCCCAGCAACAGCGTGGGGGGGGCGGGCGGCACGCGCGCGCGCGGGGAAACCCCAGGGCTGCTTCTCAGCTGAGAAGCGGCCCCAGCAACAGCGCGGGGGGGGGGGGGGCGGGCGGCACGCGCGCGGACAAGCAGCAGCAGCGAGGCGGCGGGGAAACCCAATCTTCGGCTCCTCGCTGCTGCGGTGGAAATAAAAACACCATCTGCGCATGCGCAGATGGTGTTTTTACTTCCGCACCGCTACTTCGCGACAAATCGATCATCGCGAGGGGTCCTGGAACGGAACCCTCGCGATGATCGAGGGACCACTGTACTACTAAAAATAAGATGTAAGATGACATTCACTTAAATGCTGAATAGAAATGGAAGGGAAAATAACTGGCTGTGAGTGGCATTTATATTAAACCCAACAGTTCTTACTTTATCAGCTCTCTACTCCTCACATGAATTCTGCTTTTAAGCATAAAGGTTCAAACACTTGTTTATCAGAAAACATATTTAGGCTTCCCAAACAATTTTTGAAGGATCTAAATTTGGAGGGAGAGGGGAAAGAGAGAAGTCCCTATCTCTGTCTCTGATGAGATGCATATGAAAGAAAGCAAACATGAGGCAATTCAGAAATTCCAGGAAATAATTTATTTTTCCTATGCGTCCTTGGAACAGGAGTTATAGGCCTGAGCTTCTTATCTCCAGCCCTTGTTATTAAACATACTCCTTCTCTGCCAGTGACCAACTTCGGGTACAATTAAGTGCAAGTTATAGTACATAGAAGATGAATATATTGGAGTTGCTTCCTATTGGGAGGATTTCAGTCCAGAGACCGTTTTCTACCGTCAGTCTTTATATTGATTAGATTTTTAAATTTCTTGAAATTAGTACTTACCCATGGCAAGATTCAGTGTTTCACACATCCCCACCCACAGAGAGACAACAATCTATTATACCTTAGCATCATTTATAATTCCAAGACATTCTCCATTGTGGGTGGAGCCAGCAGTCAGGATGAGAATTTTCTAGTTTTACCAGCACTGATTTCATCTCATGAGTTTCTATAGAACCAGTAGCCAGAGCAAGCTCTGATGGCGGTTAGTGAGCTGATGTTATTCAAGGCTGAGATCCTACACCAGAGCACGCTCTAATAGCCAGTGGAGTCAATGGTGATTTAAAATGGCATTCTGCGGCTCAAATGGCACACAGCTGGAACTGGTCTGCAATCTTCAGAATGGAGCCACAGCCCCTTATTGTCCCTGCACCAAGAAGGACCAGTAAATAAGTCTTAAGTGTTGTTATTTATTTATTTATTTATTTATTTATTTATTTTGTTCAATACAAATTGAAAGTTAAGTAGAATAAAAACGTGTAGTAGTAAATATCAGGGAAGGGATAGAAGAAGATATATGAGAATAGAATACATCAATGAAGAGTAGAGGAAGGATATATGGATGGGAGAAAAGATATATAAAATATAGGAGAGACAATTGGACAGGGGACGGAAGGCACACTAGTGCACTTATGCTCGCCCCTTACTGACCTCTAAGGAATCTGGAGAAGTCAACAGTGGAAAGTCTAAAGGAAAAATGTTGGCAGTTGGGGGTTGACACCATGGAGTCTGGTAATGAGTTCCACGCTTCAACAACTCGATTGCTAAAGTCATATTTTTTACAGTCAAGTTTGGAGCGGTTGATATTAAGTTTGAACCTGTTGCATGCTCTTGTGTTATTGCAGTTGAAGCCGAAGTAGTTGTTGACAGGCAGGATGTTGCAGCATATGATCTTGTGGGCAATACTTAGATCATGTTTAAGGCGTCGTAGTTCTAAGGTTTCTAGACCCAGGATTGCAAGTCTAGTTTCGTAGGGTATTCTGTTATTATTAATAGTTATTTCTAAAATATCACTGCTACTAGATAAAATGTAATTCAGGTTCAGATGTACATGGCTTCTTTTATTTTTAGATGTTTTTATGCCATGTATATAACTTCTATATCGTAATTCAAGAAGTTCAGCCTCTAAATGTTCATTTGAACAAGTTTTCTTTGGCTGGGGGGAGATTTTGATTTTCCAAATAAAAATTATATTGTTATATAATTTATTTGAATGAAGCAATGTGCAGATTTGCTTATCTAGTAAAGGCTAGACAATATTTTACTTTTGTTTCTAAAGAGTTTTTCTAATCAGGATTACTTGTAGATGAATTGTCTGAAATCTGAGCTTAATCAAGATTTTGTTCAGCATTCAAAACAGCAGAACATGGGAAATTTACATCCTGCTAAGTTGGCACACAGTAATGAAACTGGATGTCCTTTTTTATTTATAACAACAACTCGAGAATTCTCTTTCCCACAAAGTGATAGATAAAAAATCCTGTTGACTTGGAAGAACTGAAAATATTGTAAAAATATAATTACATTCAGCTAATATATTTATACTCCCTTTGAATCATGATGTCCTCCTCTGGTGATGCATTCTGAACAGATTTTGGAGGGCTGATTATGACTTTTCCCCCCCAAAAAGAGTTTTTAAACACTTTCAGTAGTTATTGTAAGAACTCCATATGACTAAGGAGTGAAATAGGAATACAACAAAGCACAAATAGATAAACATATTTTACCTGCTATATCTGTGCATTGACGGAAGAACTGCAATTTGAGCTAACTGGCTTTATGCAATAGCTTATAATCTTAAGAATAAACATGTACCTGTAATTTCTTTTCTAGGTAGAAGTACAGAGCAGGAAAAATAATAATAATAATAATGACAACAACAGAAGAAGAATAGAATGTCAAAAATAATTTTGTTTTCATTTTATCCAATTTGCTAAATAGACTGAGTACTCCTGTGGAATCTTCTTGCTTTTTGACTATTTTTTTGAAAAGTTCACGAGTATTTATGAGGAACACTATTCAGGTTACTGCATATTACTCTCAAATGTTGAAGTGAATAGTTTTTGCACTGTATAAAGAATCACATAATCAGTTTCAATGGAAAAATATGCTTCACCTGCATAAAGGACATAGTGAAGTTTATGTCCAAGAAAGAAGTGTGTATATACAATATGTGTGCAAGAATGCATTCTGTACAATATTAACATATAATATTTATTTATTTATTTATTTATTCATTCATTCATTCATTCATTCATTCATTCATTCGATTTGTATGCCGCCCCTCTCCAAGGACTCGGAGAGGCTTCCAACAACAGTACAATTTACAAATCCAATATTAAAACCAGAACATACTTAGAAACCCTTATTAAAAACAATAACACAATTCAACAAACCATGCATAACGTGGGACAGCTGGGGGAATCAATTTTCCCATGCCTGGTGACATAGGTGGGTTTTCAAGAGTTTGTGGATATTTTCATCTTATTGAAGTGAAGCCCCAATGCTACTTTCCCCTTCAAATTTTAATGATGATTTTTGTGCCATTTTGGGCATTAATTCTTGGCTTCATATATCCCCATTCTGCTAGAACCACATCAAGCAGAACATTTAACTCTAGTTGTGCAAACAGACTCATGCCAAGCTGGAAGTGCTCTCCTCACATAATTTCAAATCTCTGGAGAATGTGTCTGTCTATAGCTGAACACCTTGTATCATAAACCAACCAGCTACATTTTATCCCAAGATACTATATAAAGCCATCTGGTATGTCAGATCATTTTTCAATGTGTCATATGTTTATTAAAATTGAGTAAAACAAATCTCTAATAGCCATGGATAAGCATGTTGAATATTCTATATCTAGAAATGTCTAATGTGATTGTATAGAAATAATGGAAAGGCAAATACATAAATGCCATGCAAATATAGTCACTAAAGTTCAATAAAGACATGGATGGAATCTGCCCCATCTGGTCAGTGTCCCTAACTATTTTTCAATATGTGTGAGAATGTGATTGACATAGTCTAGGATGTCAATACATGGTGAAAAATAACATTGGGATAGGGAAAGGAAAGCAAGTACTGTACTATTAAGCTAAAGTGCCATTTTATCATTGAACATTAAGTAGTATGTGTTTTATTACTTTAATTGATAGGACATTATGCATAACACTTAGAGGGAGCGCTTTCCAATTACCAGTGAAAAGATCCCTTAAAAAAAGAAGTATCATCTTCATATTTTACACTGCCATTTTTTAAAAAAAATGCTGTTATAAATTTTACATTTATGTTCCTACTTTTATGTTTCCACCTAAAAATGTCTGATTAAAGTGATGAATGATTACTGTTAGGCTCACATCTACAAATTTTGAATATTTTCCCCATTTTTGATTAAACCCATTTTGCTTTAATGATCCATTTCTCCAGACAATAGATAAATTCCCTGAAAAAATACATATTGTATCTGTTATGAAAACAGAAAAAAAAGATTGATATTTGTAAATATTGTCCAAGAAGGAATCATCATACTTTCTCCTACTTCTATTTGAGATGTAAACTGATGACAACTTTTGCATAATCCCCGAATAGGATAGATGGATAAATGGAGTGATATAGATGATTTACGATATGATATGATGATTGATATGATATGATATACTATAGATTAGATAGAGATAGACAGGTATAGATTATACCCTATGTAGAAAAATATAAATAGATACCAACAAGTGATAGATGTCTTACTGTTGGGAAAAACAACTACAATTACTCTCCTGAATGTATAAAAAGATGGGATAGGAGAATCTGGGCACTCCTTCTCACATTTCTCCTATTCTCCATCAGCAATGAGTCAGAATATTTTTCAACTATTATTTTTTAAATACCAGGATTTTTTTTTTAAAAAAAACACCAGTCTCCTTGGACAGATACTCCTACTTTAGCCTGCTTGCTTTGGCATGTTTGTCAAGCTCTTTCTGGAATTCAACAAACTTGCATAAAGACTCATTTTTTCAGGGTTATAAATCTTAATTTTTGTTCTCTATTTATTTGCCATAATATTGATCTCTCTCTCTCTCTCTCTCTCCCTCCCTCCCCCCTCTCTCTCCCTCCCTCCCTTTCTCTTTCTCTCTCTCCTCCCACATTTTGAAACAAAAAAAGATAAAATATAGATGCAGAAATTGAATGATAAGAAAGGGAAACTGCATTCAGGCATTTTTGTTCATTGAAATAAATCTACACAATACATGATTAAAGATAAGTTAATCCAGGTACAATAATTTTTGTGAGACAATCAATTTTTTTTAAAGAAAACCTATGAATTTGATAGCCAGATTCTGCCGCAAGTAGTGCAGGCCTAACATATTTTGCGCCACTATTACCTTTGTGTTCCCTCCCTAGGGACTGGCAATTTGCTTTGATATGTCCCTATCTGAATGCAGACTCCAATCTATTCGGAATGGGTGTTGTCCTACCTGAACGCCCTTTCTCGATGGTTGGAGTCAGCCACTCTGTATTCTTCAGTAACCATTACCTGTTCATTGTTATATGTTTGTATAATGAAGCAATTTATCTCTCTACTTCGGCAGTTGATGTGTCTTTTGTCTGGAGGGGCTTTCTTTTTCTTCTCTAGCAGGAACTCTGGATGTCTATTCCATGCCGAGTCTCTCTGTCCGGCTTCATCTAAACTGTATATGAAGGCAACATGGTGGCTGGATCTATCAATCAATTGATTGACAGACTCAGTCCTTGATATGATTGGATGAGGAAAACCCTATCTGAATGCTGACTCCAACCATAGAGAAAGGGCGTTCAGGTAGGCAACGTCCAATCTCTGAAAATCATTTAATAAACTATCTTCACGTCACAGCAACTGGACCATGGGGATGAATCCTTAGACACACATAAATTTTTCAGAGTTACAGAACAATTCTTATTGTATACATTAGCATTGTGATTTAATAATAATAATAATAATTTATTAGATTTGTATGCCGCCCCTCTCCGAAGACTCGGGGCGGCTCACAACAAGCGATAAAACAATATTGTACAGGCACAAATCTAATATTAAGAAAAAACTAAAAAACCCTATCAATTAAAAACCAAACAGCACATACATACCAAACATAAATTATAATAAGCTTGGGGGAAAGGTGTCTCAAATCCCCCATGCCTGGCGGTATAGATGGGTCTTAAGTAGTTTACGGAAGACGAGGAGGGTGGGAGCAGTTCTAATCTCCGGGGGGAGTTGATTCCAGAGGGCCGGGGCCGCCACAGAGAAGGCTCTTCCCCTGGGGCCTGCCAGACGACATTGTTTAGTCGACGGGACCCGGAGAAGGCCTGGGGAAATGATATATATGCTCCCCCAGAGTCTCTTATATCCCTGAAGATTCTTATAAGAAAAATAACATAAGAGGGTTTAAATTCTCATTGGATTAAAAATAATTCTTCATTAGTAAATACGGTATTGCTGTATATGCTGTAGAAACATAGAAACAGAAGACTGACGGCAGAAAAAGACCTCATGGTCCATCTAGTCTGCCCTTATACTATTTCCTGTATTTTATCTTACAATGGATATATGTTTATCCCAGGCATGTTTAAATTCGGTTACTGTGGATTTACCAACCACGTCTGCTGGAAGTTTGTTCCAAAGATCTACTACTCTTTCAGTAAAATAATATTTTCTCATGTTGTCTTTGATCTTTCCCCCAACTAACTTCAGATTGTGTCCCCTTGTTCTTGTGTTCACTTTCCTATTAAAAACACTTCCCTCCTGAACCCTATTTAACCCTTTAACATATTTAAATGTTTCGATCATGTCCCCCTTTTTCCTTCTGTCTTCCAGACTATACAGATTGAGTTCATTAAGTCTTGCCTGATACGTTTTATACTTAAGACCTTCCACCATTCTTGTAGCCCGTCTTTGGACCCGTTCAATTTTGTCAATATCTTTTTGTAGGTGAGGTCTCCAGAACTGAACACAGTACTCCAAATGTGATCTCACCAGCGCTCTGTATAAGGGGATTACAATCTCCCTCTTCCTGCTTGTTATACCTCTAGCTATGCAACCAAGCATCCTACTTGCCTTTCCTACCGCCTGACCACACTGCTCACCCATTTTGAGACTGTCAGAAATCACTACCCCTAAATCCTTCTCTTCTGAAGTTTTTGCTAACACAGAACTGCCAATGCAATACTCAGATTGAGGATTCCTTTTCCCCAAGTGCATTATTTTACATTTGGAAACATTAAACTGCAGTTTCCATTGCTTTGACCATTTATCTAGTAAAGCTAAATCATTTACCATATTACAGACCCCTCCAGGAATATCAACCCTATTGCACACTTTAGAGTCATCGGCAAATAGGCAAACCTTCCCTACCAGACCTTCCCCTATGTCACTCACAAACATATTAAAAAGAATAGGACCCAGAACAGACCCTTGTGGCACACCGCTTGTAACCTCTCTCTGCTCAGAATACTCGCCATTAACAATAACTCTCTGATGTCTATGCTTCAGCCAGCTTGAAATCCACTGAACTATCCAGGGATTAAGTCCAATCTTCACTAATTTATCCATCAGCTCTTTATGTGGAACCGTATCAAAGGCTTTGCTGAAGTCCAGATAGGCAATATCCACGGCACCACCTTGATCCAACACCTTTGTGACATAGTCAAAGAAATCAATGAGATTAGTCTGACATGATTTGCCTTCAGTAAAGCCATGCTGATTTGGGTCCAATAAGTTATTGTTTTTTAGGTGCTGATTTATCCTCTTTTTGAGTAGAGTCTCCATAATTTTAACTACAACTGATGTCAAGCTAACTGGCCTGTAGTTACCAGCTTCTTCTCTACTGCCCTTCTTGTGGATAGGCACAACACTGGCCATTCTCCAATCCTCAGGAACATCTCCTGTTAACAGGGATTGGTTTTAAACAAATCAGTCAGGGGGGGTAGCAATGACAGATCTGAGTTCTTTAAGAACTCTGGGGTGGATGCCATCTGGACCCATTGCCTTATTTATCTTTAATCGTTCAAGTTCTTCTAAGACATCGGCTTCTAAGATCACTGGAGCTGAATCCGTACAGCTGGAAGCAATGCTATATCCCCCTATAGTATTAGTTTGTAAGGTGTCTTTTGAGAAAACTGAACAGAAGTAGCTATTGAAATGGTCAGCGATCTCCTTATTCCCATCAATGCATGTATTATTCCCGGCACTAAGCTTTGTGATGCTGCAGTTTTTCTTCTTCCTATCACTAATATATCTGAAGAAGGTTTTATCCCCCTTCTTTACAGATTTTGCAATTTCTTCCTCTTTTGAGGCTTTAGCAGCATATATTATCTGTTTCGCCTCCTTCTGTCTCATTTTATACACCTCTCTATCAGCTATACTTCCAGACTCTTTATACCTTCTATAGGCAGCCTTTTTTTCATTGATTATAGCCCTTACATCATTGCTAAACCATAGCGGTTTCTTCTTCCTTTTACCTTTAGTTATTTGCTTTACATAAAGTCTTGTGGCTTTTAAGATGGCCTTTTTTAATACAGTCCACTGGGTGCTCGCTCCTGCCATTTTATCCCTCCCTTTTAATTCATTATTTAAATATTCCCCCATTGCATTAAAATTTGTTTTTCTGAAATCTAATACTTTGGTTGCAGTGTAGGATTGCTCACAATCAGTTTTTACATCAAACCACAAACATAGATGGTCACTGCAACCTAAATTTTCTCCCACCTTGGCCTCTGAAACCCAATTCCCATTTGTAAAAACTAAATCTAGAATATTCTCCCCTCTAGTTGGTGTCTTAACTAGCTGTGCCAGAGCTGCTCCTGTAAAGGCCTCTACTATATTCTTACTTTTGCATGTAAGGGCACTGGGGATATTCCAGTCAACATCAGGCATGTTGAAATCACCCATAACCACAATATCTCCCTTTACTGCCATTTGGGTAATTTCTTCCACCATCTTGTTGTCATGTTCCTCAGATTGCCCTGGAGGCCTATAGATCACCCCAATTCTAATGACAGAACCGTCTTTATTTTGCAGGCAAATCCAGAGGGTCTCCAGATCTTTACATGTATTTTGAATTAGTATTGTTTTTAGACTTTCTTTAACATAAATGGCTACTCCACCTCCCCTTCTCTCTATTCTATCCTTCCTATACAGTGTATATCCTGGTATGGATATTTCCCATTCATTAGAATCCTTAAACCATGTCTCAGTTATGGCGACCAGATCCAAATTATCTCTAGATATTATGGCCATTAACTCACAGAGCTTGTTGCTCAAGCTTCGAGTATTCGTGCACATTACCCGAAGAACATTATTTTCCTTGTTAGTTTGACCCTTATCATCAACAACTACATCTATTTTATTTACAGCTCCCTTTTCATAAGCTTCCAGAAACTGATTTATCCTCATTGGTCGGGGACAGAAATCATCCACATCTGGTACATCTCTGTCCCCTTTACCTAGTTTAAATGCCTGTCCAAAAAAGTTCTGAATTCCTCACCGAGCACCTGGGTACCTCTGTATGATGGATGCAAACCATCCCTCTTAAACAACTCCCTATTAGACCACCTACTGACATTATGACTTACATAGCCAAAACCTTCAGCTTTACACCACTGCCTTAACCACACATTAAACTCTCTGATACAAGTTGTTTTATCCTCCTGGCCACAAACCGGTAACACCTCTGAGAAAGTCACTGAATCAGTTATTTTACCCAGCTCCACACTTAGACATTTAAAATCTCTTTTTACTACATTAACATTTCTCTGGGACAAATCATTTGTGCCAAGATGCACCACCACATCAACGTTATTACCTTTACTCACAGCCTTGATAATGTTTGCAATCCGCCTCCTGTCCCTGCGGGCAGTGGCTCCTGGGAGACACCTCATCACCTTCACCACATCCTTCCTCTGTCCCAAATCAACACCTCTAACAATCGAGTCACCCACAAGAAAATGTGTCCTCTTTTTATTTCTACTAACTGGACTTGGTTTGGTGTCACTATGCACCTCGTTTACAACAACTTCTCCTTTGAACATCCCCTCATTCTCCGCCTGAGGGGCCTTGCTAATACCTTCAACATCCTTACTATTTAAATCCGCAAGAACATTATAGGAATTGGATACAGAGAGACCAAAATTGCTATGTTTTTGCTCAACTGCACGTAATCTTCCTGAACCAACAGTTGTCCACACAGCCCTCCTCCTCGGGGGGCGCTGTGGAAGTGGAGGCTGCACACATGGCTGCATTACAGCACGTGGCTGGGACAATCTTTCCACTTCTGCCTGCAAGCTACAAACTAAGGACTGCAATCTAGAGATCTCGCCATCTAACCTAGATGTCCTTATGCAAAGAGGGCAGCACCCCAAGTTCCACAAGGTACTACAGAACACAACAGCCAGACAAGTGTTACACTGCACCAAGCCAATATATGGGTAAGTGCTATTTGAAACAATTCAACAGAATGTAAGGCACCACGTTATGATAATATGTCAGCAAGTATCAAACTATTATGTCACGGTAAACAGGTATATCATACTAGGAAACAAAATTGATGAATGCTAATACAAGGCTATGGTAAGGGAATTTCTGCCCTCTCTTTTTCATTAAGAGAATTAGAATCAAACCTGTGATTGTTTTCTCAAATTATATTTGTGCCTCAGACTCAAATTTCTTTTGCCTGCCCTTTGTGGCTCTTCCTCCTGCTTCTCAAAGCTATTTCTATTGCCTATTATAAATCTGTACATTCATCCAATCCTCCCTCAATTCTGGTGATCATATAAATGCAACCTATGAAGCACTGGTGAAATTCAATTTTTTTTACTACCAGTTCCATGGGTGTGGTGGGGGAGTGGTGGGCGGTTGCTTGATGGATGTGACAAGGATACTGCAAAATCTTCATTCCTACCCCACTCCAGGGAAAGAATACTGCAAAAATCCCTGTTTCCTCCCCACTACTGGGGGAAGGATATTTCAAAATCTCCATTCCCACTCCACTCTGGGGCCAGTTCTCCAAACTACTCAAAGTTTCCGGTATCAGTTCTCCAGAACTTGCTGGATTTCATCCCTGCTATGAAGTTGTTGTTGTTGTTGTTGTTGTTGTTGTTGTTGTTGTTATTATTATTATTATTATTATTATTATTATTATTATTATTATTAATTATACTTGTATGCTGCCCTTCTCCGAGGACTTGGTGCAGCTCACAGAATACATTACAATAATAATATGTGTACAAATCTAATAGTTAAAAACTCTAAGCTAAAATCCCATTACATTAAAAAGCAGTCAATTAACTCAATCACATCCATGCATAACATTTAATGGTCAGAAATAGAGGGGCATGATCTAACTGCCCCATGCCTGGCAACATAGGTAGATCATAAGGCTTTTGCGAAAGGCGAGGAAGGTCGGGGCAGTGCGAATCTCTGGAGGGAGCTGATTCCAGAGGGCTGGGGCTCTTCCCCTAGGTCCCGCCAGATGACATTGTCTGGTCAAAGGGACCTGGAGAAGGCCAACTCTGTGGGACCTAAACGGCTGCTGGGATTTGTGCAGCAGAAGGCGGTCCCATAAGTAATCTGATCTGATGCCACGTAGGGCTTTATAGGTCATCACCAACACTTTGAATTGTGTCCGGAAACCAATCGGCAGCCAATGAAGTCTGCGGAGTGTTGGAGAAACATGGGCATATCTGGAGAGACCCATGACTGCTCGCGCAGCTGCATTCTGCACAAATTGAAGTTTCCGAACATTCTTCAGAGGTAGCCCCATGTAGAGAGCATTGCAGTAGTCGAACCTCGAGGTGATAAGGGCATGAGTGACTGTGAGCAGGGACTCCCTGTCCAGATAGGGCCGCAACTGGTGCACCAGGCAAACTTGGGAAACGCCCCCTTCACCACAGCCGAAAGATGGTGTTCTAAAGTCAAGTGTGGATCGAGGAGGACGTCCAATTTGTGGACCCCCTCTGATGGGGTCAGTGATTTCCCCCCCTCCCCCAGGTAATGGAAGGACAGATGGGATTGTCTTTGGGATGCAAAACCCACAGCCACTCCGTCTTGTCAGGGTTGAGTTAAAATAATTTCTAAAATGCAAGATTTGGGAAATGTTCCTGCAAATCAGTAATGTGCAGAGAAAAAAAGAACGATCAGAAAGATGAAAACACATTATAACACTGCGGTATTGCAATGCAAGTTCCATCCAATCTACATCAGGGTTCTGACATAGGACATCATTCTGAAAAGATAACGCTCATTTTGATAAAAGCAAGATGCTATGGACATCACTGCTGTAAATCATACACTTTGATTTAGAAATTAGCCTTTTCTGCTGAACAAAGATTGTAGAACAACCCCCCCAAAAAATAACTCTGTTAACTCTGCCTTTGGAAAGAAAAAAAAATAGATTCTAGGTTCAAACTCAATAGCATTAGTTTGAATGCTATTAGTTTGATAAGTTGTCTCTGTGAACCCCCAAATTTGTTCCATCCTACATTATAGTAGTTTTCTCATGAATATATTTATATAAGGAATATGTTTCTTGTAAATCTTTCACATCACTTATTTCTCTGGATGGACATTTTTAGAAGTGGTCACAAATGATTTAGTATGGAATGATAATTCTGGGGAATCCCATAGAAGCTCACTAGGTGAACTTGGACAAGATTAATAGAGGAGAGAGGATTTCTCAAGCTCCTGAATGAAAGTCAGGATATGCATACATCTATCTGAAAAACATAATACAATTAACAGATAGATTTAAAAGCTAGAAGATGATACATAAATTTTATCATTTCTGCTCAACGTAGTGTGAATGGCAGTTAATTGTTCCAAAGCGACTTAAATTATGGAGAACTCTGCTGTAAAGTTTAAGGTAATATGTCTTTTGAAAAATAATATAAGAAATATGCTGACTATAGGAATTTTAGTTACAAATTAAGAAAATCACGAGAAAAAAAGTATGAGTGTTCTTTATTTTATCCATTTTGTTTTTTTCTTTTGCAAAATAGATTATGCAAATTTATACATTCATTTTATTCTTCAGGATTTTTATTTGTTTGTTTGTTTGTTTCGTAAGACATTAGTAAAACATAGAAAATGGCAAACATTCCCTCATTAAACAACATGGAAGCAGCAAAAATAATGAAAACAATTTCAAGGACTAAATGAATGATGAATTAATGAAGAAAATGCTTTAAAAAAAGTAGAAAAAAGCTTCCCTTGATCAACTTTGACAATCAGCTGTACTGCACAGTCATTGGAACAAGGTGTTTTTTTTTAACTTTTTTAAAGCCTTTTTTTTACTTCTGGTTCTGGCGAATAGGTAGTAAAAATGCTTTTAAAAAGTAAAAAAAAAAGGTTCCAATAATCATGGGCACAGCTGATTGTTACAGCTGATTGTCGGAACTGTTTGTGGGGTTTTTTAAGCATTTTTTTTTCAGGAACCTGGTAGTTTAAAAATGCTTTTAAAAAGTTGGCCATGCCCACCCAGTCACATGACCCCTGCCAAGCCACACCCACCAAGCCATGTCCACAGAACTGGTAGGGAACATTTTTCAATTTCACCACTGGCCCATTTCTGCTACAAAATGAGGTTCAGCAGTAGGATAATTAATGAAGTATTTAGCTGAATATTCAATGAGCATAATATAAAACTATGAAGCCTGCTTGAAGGCAATATTTCTTCGCTTTTATTTAAGCTAGTTCTGCTTTTCTTGTAATTCTTAAAGAGTGCTCAGCTGAGTCCTGCACTTTTATTTTAATAGTGGCATTTTACATTACCATGAAATTAATTGGCAACTCTAAATTGTACTCGTTTACTCTAGTCACTAAACACAACTCCTTGAAACTAAAAGCTATAACATGTTCCTGATGACTTTAGAAGCTTCATTAACTACTTGCTTTCTTCAATGCGATAAACAAAGATTTAAAAAAGGGCTGCTCATTTTGAAGCCTCTGCTTTATGAATCTGGGAGCTTAATGCAACCCTGGGAAAAGGGAACCATCTAGGGCAGTGATGGCGAACCTATGGCATGGGTGCCACAGGTAGCACGCAGAGCCGTATCTGCTGACATGCAAGCTGTTGCCCTATCTCAGTTCCAACATACATGTGTGTGCTGGTCAGCTGATTTTTGGCTCACACAGAGGCTCTAGGAGGGTGTTTTTTTGCTTCCAGAGAGCCTCTGAGGGGGATGGGGGGGCATTTTTACGTTCCCCCAGCTCCAGGGTAGCTTTTGGAGCTTGGGGAGGGCAAAACACGAGCCTTTTGGGCCGACTAGAAGTTGGGAAACAGGCCGTATCTGGCATCCAGAGGGCTTCCAGGTGGCTGGAGAAGCTGTTTTTGCCCTTCCAACACATTGAATTACAGGTGTGGGCACTTGCACATGTGCGATAGCATATGCCCATGCCTTTTAGGCACCTGAGGGAAAAAAGGTTCACCATCATTGATCTAGGGGGAAATGAATGAGAGTGGCTACAGTAGTTATGCCATGGAATTGAATTAAAGGAATTCAATAAGGGATGGCAAACTATTTGGCTACAATTATCTTGATAGATTTACTAAAGAGTTCCTCTCATCCCTTCATTTCTGAGGTCACCAGACCAAAACCCTGCCTTCTTCCACACCCTTCTTTCATTTTGGATGATCAGAGACATGAGCATTCCATGATTTCACACAACTTCATTACCTTGGATAAATCCGGATACTTATTAGACGATACCAGAGGAAGGTACCTGGTGGTTCAGACCGGTTCTATAGAACAAGTAGCAGGAATTTCCCTCTGCACACTAAACCAGCAGCGCTGGCTGGCTGGACACTCCTCTGAAATGCCTCTCAACAATGCAATTGGTGGCACCATCTTGGTTTTTGCTTCTGTGCACACACATAATCTGGGGTTTTAGCACTGTGCATGCGTGCCTACTCCTGCATGTCATGTCAGGAAATGAACCGGCAGCAAGGTAAGCCAAAACCCACTCCTCGATGATACCCAACAGGCATATGCTCCTACTCTTTTCTGACATTGAATGGTCATTAATGGTTTGAGACCCAAGTGTCATGACTTCTGGTGAAAGTGACCAACTGATGCTACATCCAGAGAGGTCACTTTTTCAACTTACTAACAGAAGGAACCAACATTCTTTTAGTTTATATGATTATTCTGGATGAGGAAGAGTCCTTGAATTACCTTACAAGAACTTGCATACAGCAACAGTCTGCAAGTAGCTCCAGGAGCTGGACTTTGGAGTAACTGGTGAGCCAACAGCCTGCGGGATAAAGCTGCAATCACTTCATTGTTGAAAAAGCAGCTGTTTAGGAATTTATTTTTCAAATGGACAATAGTGTGCCTTTAATTTCTTAATCACTCTTAAGATTATCTTTATTAAGCTAAAAGAGGCTCTCTGCAGCCACAGCCTATTATTCCTTTTTGAAGATTATGCTATTTTGGAGACTTCTTTATTGTTCAACAACAAGGAAGAAGGTTGCTGAAGAAAAGCTAAAATTAGGGACAGTGAAGTCTCTTTAAAAAACTGTGATGGAGAAACATAAAGGTAGAAGGTTGTGATTTTATTTTACTATTTTAAAGTAATTTATATCTTGGTCTTCTTTGCTATGGGTGGCTAAAATGTTTGGATTTTTACAAATTCTGATTAGCCAGCAATTCTTAAATATCTTAAAAATATCCTTTGACCACAGAAGGGAGTTAAGAAGATGGAGTACAGATTTGAGTAAATTATTAGAGATATATTTGGAAAATTCTTAAATAGAACCCTTTACTTTATAGATCAGTTACGTTCTAAGGATATAATAAATACTCAAACTATTCTAGAAATGCAATTATGTGCAGAAAGGTACCAAACCACTCAGGAAATTTTACAAGTAGCTAACAATGTAAAGGACCCAGCTGCAATTGTGGAATATAAATTGGACACCAATCTTTTTTTATGATGATGGTTTGAATCAGTGGTGGGATTCAATTATTTTTTTTTGCTACCAGTTCTGTGGGCATGGCTTGATAGGTGTGGCAGGGGAAGGATACTGTAAAATCTCCATTCGTACCCTACGCCAGGGGAAGGATACTGCCAAAATCTCCATTCCCTTGCAATCAACTGGGACTCAGAAGGCAGAGAATAGATGAGGGCAGAACCAGTCAGAGGTGGTATATGTCGATTCTCTAAATTACTCAAAATTTCTGCTACCTATTATCCAGAACTGGTCAGAACCTTCTGAAACCCACCTCTGGCTTGAATATAAACCTCCCAGCACAAATGAAAGAATAATTTCAAGAAAATCTTCAACTTTCAAGAATACAAGTTTGTTTTTGTTTTTTCCCATGGAATGAAAAAAATAGTTGAGAAGCCATTGAGAAAAAGAGAAGTCTATAATTAATTATTAGACACTCCTGAGAAGAAAAAGAAAATATTCTGTGAAGATAAGCTAAATGGGGGAAATTTAAATTTAATGAATTAATTGGAGTTAAGATGAATTTTTACCCATCAGATATATGTAATTGAAAGTTTTAATGTACATTAGTTTTGAAAATATGTTTTCTTCTTTTTTTATAATAAGTAATTTATAAAGCTTATAAAATATTATTGACAGTGTATTTGACAGTATCTATGTTAAAATACTATCTATTCTCCAAAGCACCGGAGGGTGGAAACTAAACAAGGAGAGAAATAACTTAGAGCTAAGGAGAAATTTCCTGACAGTCAGAACAGTTAATCAGTGAAACAGCTTGCCTCCAGAAGTTGTGAATGCCCCGACACTAGACGTTTTTAAGCATATATTGGATAACTTTCTGTCTGAAGTAGTGTAGGGTTTCCTGCCTAAGCAGGGGGTTGGACTAGAAGACCTCCAAGGTCCCTTCCAACTGTGATGTTGTTATTGTTAAGAGAAAGTTAAAAAAAAGATGTATAGTAAAACCTCTGTTCACAACCATAATTTGTTTCATAACTTTGATTGCAACCTGATTTGGTCATGACCCAAGCCAAAAAAATTGGCAGAGAAGTGAAAATCAACCACGGAGAAAAAAATTGTGAATTTTTTGATCCGGACTCAATTTGGTCATGGTCAGAAGTGTTTGTAACAATAGAGGTTCTATTGTATTGCAATTTGATTTTACAAATATTTTTAAAGAAAAGTTAAAGAATCTGAAAAAGTACAGTAAATTTTGCTCGATTGAATAATAGTTTTTAAAGATTAAGAAGTGCAAATCGAAATATTTTCCACAACAAAGGAAAAAAAAGAAGAGTAGAAATTTAATTGATTCCTTTATTCAAAGAAAAGAATATAATTTTATTTTTATTTGAAATTGCACCTAGATTTTCTGCTTGTGATAGAAAAATAAAACTTTAATTCTGATTTTGCTGTTTAGACAGGTTTGTTGCTAAAGAATGACTAGTATAATGACTAGTAAAAAGTTGAGGTAGTAACGGCATTATTTTCCACTCTGCTAAAGAGAGTGGGAAATTAATACCTTTTCTGTTTTTTTCCGTTTCTATCCCCTACTTTCTTTTTTCCCTCCCCTAGTTCCCACTATTTTTATTTTCCTTTGTATTTTATAGCACACTATTGTTATACAGTGTATAAACTATTTGTAGTTTAAATTCATATAAACTATAAAAATGTCTTTTTTTAAAAAAGAGAACCAAGTATGCATGATGGGGTGACCTCCCATTACCTGCCTCAGCTCCTGCCCACCTAGCAGCTTAAAAGCATGCCAATGCAAGTAGATAAATAATGGGAAGGTAACATCATTCCATCCATACATCTTGGTGTACAGTCATGCTAACCACATGACCACAGAAAGATGATCTGACAATGCTGGCTTCCTCAGATTGATTGGAAAGTGGATTGATTGGAGTACCCAGACCAATATCTCTGGCATTCTTAGTTGCTGATGTTTGCATTTCAGCCAGAAGAAATCACAAATGACTGTATTTCAGCGCTGTGTGGAAAAACTGTACAGACAGATGCACAACATGATCTCTCGATGGTTGTGCAATAGCGGCAAAGTGTGTGGGCAGTGTGATTTATGCTAACATGTTTTCCACCTGGTTTCTGGCAGGAAGAAAGTACAGCAGTATAGTGGTGTTTGTCAGGATATAAAACCTGAAGTACTATTGCAAGTATAGTAGAAATGCTGTAATCACTTTACTGTAAAGGTAATGCTGAGTCATGGTGTTTTAGCAGAATGATGCAATCTGTTCTATGCCCTGATTGGTCAGTGCATGTATATAATGTTTTACACCTTTTGTGTGGGTGTGGTTAAGTATGGTTTGGTGTGGTCTGGTCTAGTGTGGTTTGGTAGTATAGTTTAGTTTGCTGTGATCAAGATTAGTTGGTGTTTAATATAGTGGTTTGTTCTGTAATATAGTATAGAGTGAATAGCTATTTTTGATACTACTTCTGAAGAAGTAAAGGACCTTTTGATAAAACTCCTGCTGTAGTGCATTTATCAAGAAACCCTTCTAGCGGCTGGTGTCCTCCATGTTTCCAATTCAAATTTAAAATACCTCTGATAGGTTATGGGCCCAGAGTTGGAAGTCAACCAGTATTGGAAGGAAACCAGAGCTGGTGGGAAACTAGACATAGGCAGGTAACCAGAATTGGCAAGAAGCCAGGTCTACGACAGAAAATTTGTTCCAGAGTGAGTTGAACTTTTTTTTTTCTGTGAGGGCTGTTTAAATTTAGAAAATGGCATTTTCAGCAGGCAGTTTTCCGTTTGAGAAACTCAACGAGACTAACTAGCATGCCTGGATGAGCCATATGTGTTTCACCAATTACTACCATTTGTCCCATCCCCAAATCTGTTCCTATATGAATACAGTCCTTTGACTTAATAAGAGTTCCTATGTCTAAAGAGTACAGGGGAGTTGCAGTATGCAAGGAGAAAAAAAATATTCCATGTGGAAATTTTCTTTCTGTAATATGATAGATTTTCTGATAGCTTCAATATATGTGTCTTGGGGGTGGGGTGGGGTTTTCCTCAGTACTTTAATTTTCATATTAGCTTGAGGTCAATAGTTATCAATATCATACTCCTTAAGTCATATTGCCACTTCAGACTTTTTTCCCCAGATAGAAGCCTCACTGAAAGATGAAAGCCTGAATCCAATAATGCTGGCATTTATATTATGTGGCCTGTGTGAAAGTTTGAACTACAAGGAATGTATAATGTGTAATATGCCATTTATGGAAGGCAGCATGGGATTAAAGTGGCTGTCTGACTATTTATAAAGAATGGTGATAGATAAAAGACCATTCTTAATAAAAGATATTAAAAATCACACTAGCCAGATTTACAGAAGCATTGTAAATTCAATTAGATAGGTAGAAAAGAACCAGACCAGAATATATTTTGAGTTCATATGGTTTTAGTTTATAATTTTAGGCAGTGGTTAATTTCTGCCAATGATTCTCATTGCTCAAATGGAGAAAATGTGTCATTCAAAATATTTATGTATATGTTTCGTTGCTCAGGTGACGCTTTGATCGCACTGGGAGGACGAAGACATTGCTCCGTCTTCGTTTCTCCCTTTTCCTTGTTATAGGGCACGTTTTGTGCTTTGCTCAAGCCCAAAGGGCTCGGCACAGAACAGGGGGTCTCCCGGGTCCCTAGGGGCAGATCGCCACTGCCCCGAAGGGTAGGGGAAACCCCGCAGCTGTAGCTTGGAGAACCGCGCCCCAGCATCGGCAGGGACGCGGCCATAGTGGTCTATGGAGGGAGTTAAGAAAATGGATGTTTGCTTTTCAAGTGGTACTCTATTATTTATACATCATCTAAAAGCATATTTTATATGGTAGTTATTTACAGAGCATGCTTTCCTGTATATTCAGTGAATGACATCCGTTCTGGAAATCAAGTCCATCCTTTCCTTGACCATCAAGTAAATTCATGCACCCATGAAAATTACTTTTCTTAGAATTATTCTGTTTGCCTTCCCTTTCTCCACTGCACTGCTCAGAGAGTCCAACGTGGGTAATACTTCAGCCTTATTGGCAGGGACTGAGTTAAAAATTAGCATAATTATTATGTCCCGCCCACCACTGCCCCCTCTTAGCCAGTTTTAAAAACTCAGTCATAGAGTAGGGACTATGAGTTTTGTTCTCTCCAATTAGGAGATAGATTCTAATAATAAATGCATGCTTCTGTTTCTTTAAAACTAATCTTTTCTTCTCCCTTTTTTTATCTCCCTCTGCAGGAAATAAAAGCTGGAGTTCCTGGACTGAGAGCCTCTTCCCTCTGGGGTATCGTTCTCCAACTCTTCACCCCTGAGAAGCCTCTGCTCCCCGGAGCAAGCTTTGCTGACAGGGTGCGCTGGTATGGGGTCACTGACGTGAGCGATCAAACCCCCCTCCCCAATTAGACCCAGGTACCTCCTTGGGTGGCCAGCGTGAGGCAGCACCTCCGGTTCGGTTGCTATGCCGAGTGTGAGGAGTCCCGGCTGTCTCATTCCATTCAAAAGCTTGTAAAACAGCTATTTAGCGGCTAAAAGGACCGCAATTTAATCGCGGCGGCAGGGAAGCCTTGTAATTGCCGAGCAGGAGTGGATTGCCCCCATCAGCACGGGGAGCACTAAATTGCTGAGAGGGGGCTGGAACGCCGCCCCAGAGCTAACCGGCAAAATGGCAAATTATGGGGATTAAAGATTCTCCTTGCCTCGTTAAGGGACAATTTTCTCCTCCTGCCTGACGTCACAGTCGCCATTTTAGCAGAATGACTCAGCTACTTAAAGTTTTCCCCAGCTGCCATGTTTTGGAGACTAACAAGAGTTGCCATGACAACGAGGTCAGTCAACAGACTTCTCAAGTCATAGACCAATCAGCCACTAGGGGGCGATGACGCGCTTTTTAGGTGTCACAATTTGCTTAGTCATTTTGCAATCTACTGGCCTGGTGAATAAGGCTCTCCTTGTTGGCTGTCTGTGAGTAATTATATGATTATGTCGCAGTTACCACAAAACCCCCCTAGTGAGCTTAAAGTTCCCTCAACAAATAAAGGGAAAGGCAAGGCTCATGGCACAAAATCTAAGGGGAAATCCTGCCAATCCTCAGGGAAGGCCTCCCAGTCCTCAGCACTAAAAGAGGCTGAGCAAAAGATTAAAGCCTTAGAAGCCCAATTGGAAACAACCAAGGCTAAGAAGGGCCCTAGCCCCTCAAGCAGTCTTCCCCCACATCAACAGAGCCCCTCGGTCTCAGAGATTCCAATGGAGACCTTTCACTTCACAGGTGCAGGGGGATTGTCACCTGATCGCCCTTTAAGTGCACCACCTGCAGAAGGCTTTCAGAGGGCAGAATGGTCCAGACCATCTATACAGCCAGGGTCTCAACCATCTTCAGCTGCAGCAGCCACATTCACACCAACTGCAGCGGGCTTTAGAGGGCCCATGGACAATTGGCAAACAATGTCTCCATCCTTGCAGGATATGATTGCTTCGGTCTACTCTCAGGGCATTGCAGTGGGTGCCCAGCAGAGGCCTTCCACTCTCCCTAGGCCTACCAGACAGGATCCTTGGACTGTACCTGAGGTGGTCACATCTGTGCATGATTCCTTCCAGGAGGACCAAGACCTGGGTGAAATGCCCATGGACCAGGAGGATGAGCTTTCAGGAGATGAAGCCACCTTGCCTGAGCAACCTCCGTTAGCAGGTCTATTCAAGCAGTCTCTCTTCAGAGTTCTGTTAAATAAGGCCAAAGCCACTTTAACTCCTGATAACGCTGCAAAGCCAGCAGCTCAGGATGTGGGCATCATGCCAGCAGCCAGACTCATCAACGAGCCACAGAAGGAGTCTGAGCACATCCCTGCAATACCCATCTTTGCAGAGAACATCAAAAAGCCCTGGAAGCAGCCAACTGTAGCCCTAGGACCATCAGCCTGGGACAGGAAGTTCTATACATTTGACCCAGAGGTGGAGGATCTACTCCAGTATCCCTCGGTGGATACACCAGTAACATCCTTGATGTCCAATGCAGTCGTGCCATCTGACATGGCAGATGGACTGAAGCCGGATGATAGAAGGGCGGAGAACATGATCAGACGAATTCATCAGCTGTCCGCCTGGTCACTCAGAGCGGCATCGGCCGCATCTTTCTTTAACAGGGCCTCCATCCTATGGTTGAAGGATATGCTTGCCAGACTAGGCCCGGAAGATGCCAGGCTCCGCCAAGATGTTAATAAGCTTATTGCTACTACAGAATTCTCCGCGGATGCCACTTTAGCGGCAGCTAGGTTCTCCTCCCGCACCTTGGCATTGAACTTATCAGCTCGACGCTTGCTTTGGCTCCGTTCGTGGCAGGCAGACGCCAAATCGAAATGGCGCCTCGCTGCGGCCCCGTATCAGGGCTCTCAACTCTTTGGCGAATCCCTAGACAAGGTCCTCATTGAGGATAGGGACAAGAAAAAAGTTTTGCCACGATCAGCAAGGCGTCAGGACAGGCGGGGAGCCCCTTATTACCGCAGGCAGTCCTTTTGTTCTGACCCCGCCTCATCTTCATCCCCGGTCACAAGACCTTACGGTCAGGGGACCTATACACCCACCTATCGCACTGACCGAGGAGGCTATGGGAACAGAAATCAACAGTTCCAACAATCCCGTAGACCATTTCGAGGAGGCAATAGGGGAGGCTATCGAAATCAGAAATGACTCCTCCCAGGACAGTCCCATCGGTGGGCGCCTGCAGTGCTTCACCGACTTTTGGGAGTCCATATCCACAGACGTCTGGGCCTTGGACACCATAGCTCAGGGTCTTCAACTAAGATTTCTACACCGGCCTCCCAACAGGTTTATAGAAACCTCATTGAATCAACCACAAAAGCGAGCCATCATCCTGCAGGAGGTTCAACACCTCCTCGACATAGGAGCAATAGAGCCTGTACAAACGTGTCAGGAGATGCTGGGATTCTATTCCATCGTGTTTGTGGTACCCAAGTCTTCCGGCGGCTGCCGCCTAATTTTAAACCTGAAACAGCTGAACCTTTACATCAGGTACCAACGCTTCAAAATGCATTCTCTGCACACTATTCTAGCATCTATCCGCCACCGGGACTGGATGACCTCCATCGATCTCAAAGAGGCATACCTCCATGTCCCGGTCCATCCACACCATCGACAATTCCTCCGCTTCTCCCTTCTCAACCAGCACTTCCAGTACAAGGCCATGCCCTTCGGACACAACCGGCAATTGCCCAGATTCTTCTCCCGATTTCCGACACCAGAGGCCGAGCAGGTCAATGCACTGCTATCACCATGGCCCAAGGGGCTTCTGTACGCTTTTCCCCCAGTCTGTCTATTACACAGGGTGGTGGCCAAGATCATTTCCGAGGAGGCGGACATTCTCCTCGTAGCTCCTTACTGGCCCAGGCGCCCCTGGTTTGCCGACCTGATGGGATTGTCAATCTTACCACCATGGAGAATCCCACTTCAACGGCTGGTCCTGACACAGGGATCAATAGTGCATCCAGACCCACAGTGGTGGAAGCTTGCCGTGTGGAGGTTGAAGGGAACCGCATGAGAGAGAAACAGGTTCCAGAAAGTGTCATTAACACCATTCAAGCAGCACGGCGACCATCAACGACGCGTATTTACCAGGCTACCTGGGCGGCATACTGCACCTTTTGCAGAGCTCAGGGAATCACGCCCTTGTCGTCCTCAGTACTACATCTCCTGGAATTCCTCCAGAAAGGACTAGATCAAGGGTTGACGCCCAACACACTCCGACGACAGGTGGCGGCGATAGCAACAGTTCTCCGACCAGACCCGTTTTGTCCAATTTCTCATCACCCTTGGGTGAAGGACTTCCTACGAGGAGCAGCAAACCTGTCTCCTCCCGTCATACACCACTTTCCATCCTGGGACTTACCATTGGTTCTAAGGGCGTTAACAGGACCCCCCTTTGAACCTTTGAGGGAAGTATCACTTCGTTTTCTCTCAATAAAAGTAGCTTTCCTAGTAGCCATCACCTCGGCCCGTAGGGTCTCGGAACTTGCAGCACTATCGGTTTGGCCGGACCTCTGTGTTTTTCATCCAGATAGAGTGACTCTGCGTCTGGACCCCTGTTTCATACCCAAGGTTAACACCAGGTTTCACAGAGCCCAGGACATTGTCTTACCAGATTTTTGCACACATGGCTCTCACCCATCTGAGCTGCGGTGGCATAAGGTGGACGTGAGAAGAGCAGTTAAGATTTATATTCGCCGCACTAGCACCTTCCAAAAGTCGGAGGCCCTCTTCGTGTCTTTTCTCCCTTCTTCAATGGGAGGAAAAGTTTCATCTAAGACCATCAGCAGATGGATCAGGACTTGTATCATCGAAGCCTATCGGTCCACAGCAACACCCTTACCGGGTAGGATTACAGCCCACTCTACCCGAAGCGCGGCTACCACAGCCGCTTGGACTACGCAGGCGCCAATTGAGGACATTTGCAGGGCAGCTACCTGGGCTGCCCCTACGACCTTTATTAGACACTACCGCCTAGACTCTTTTGCTTCAACGGAGGCAGCCTTCGGCAGAAGAGTACTACAGGGAGTTTGTGTTCCAGCGCCCCTGGTCCGGCCTATCCCTCCCTAGAATGTGGCTTGGGTATATCCCACGTTGGACTCTCTGAGCAGTGCAGTGGAGAAGAACCGTTGAACTTACCTGAACGGTCTTCTCGTTGCACTGCGAAGAGAGTCCAAACCCGCCCGGCTTTTTGGCCCAGGTGCACAGTTTCTTAAGGGTTACAGTTGTTAAATAAAAGTTTTTGTTCCTTACACACAAAAATCTCATGAGGGGATGCACACATGCGCATGCACGGAAGCAAAAAAATCACCAAAATCTGACACGCATGAAAGTCTCCTTGTGAAATTTTGCTGCTGTGTATTCACAGGAAGCAAAAATACAAACAATTAAAGAAAAAAGATGGTGGCACCCGAAGGACTGGCATTGGAGCGATCGCACACGAATTACACAATCAGACAGCCGCTACCGGTGCGCAGTTGCCTACCGCACCAGTAGCAATCCACCACTGCAGCATTGAATGAAAATACACTTCTCCCTAAATGCCTGTTGCACTTGACGGGCAGGGACAGAACAAATACAGGTTTTAATTCAATTTACTGAAGTACAATTTAACTTTAGGTAATAATTAAAGCAGTAAAGTTAATGATCTTGATTGTGTTCAGAATAAACTGCAAGATGAAAAATGAAGCTAACCTTTGTATTAACAAGTCAAACAGCAGTATTTCCCAGATCATGAGGGGAAATGTAGAAAAAAGGAAATTAAATCTAATGATTGTAGACTACCAAATGGTCTGTTATTCAATTAAATTATTTCTTAATTTATGGAGAGGGTACTATTCATATTTTCTTTGTAGTGCACGAAGAGATGTAGCCACCTTTGAAAGAGTGACTTTAGATTATGAGGAGTCATCAGATGGTAGAGGGAGTTCCTGATATAAGTTGACATACCTATATCAGCAGCTGATATGTGAATTCTTCCCCTCTTGTACCTTACTGATGATACATATATGCTGTGGTGATATATATTTTTGCCTTACACTCATGATGTTCTCAACCCATGAGGCTTAAGCTGCTCTTAGTTGTACTGTTCCATTTCTCTCTTATCCCAAAACTGTTTTAGAGCAACAGATTCCATAAAATTTCTCAAGCTTCCTTAGTCATTATTTTGCAGAGCAGCTGATTCCATGACCTAAAATAAAATAGGTAAGGCAGAAATTATAATGGGAAATAAAATGTGTTTCTATAGATTTCCGCAAAATCAGAAATGGATGGAGAATATTTCAACTAAGTATTGGGGAAAGGCAAGTCTTGAAACTATGGGACAATTTTTCAAAGAAAATATAGTCATGCTTTGCAATTGTATCTTTCAGTCAAACACTGTGTTGTTTTGCTTGTTCTTACTCAGTTGACAATATCTAATATTATGACTTAATAATTTCACTGAATTGCCTTATAGGTTATCAGTTGCCTTGGGCATCTGGAAAAAATAGTTTTCTATCCCATTAGATTATCTCTCTATCGTGTAATGTCAGCCCTGCTAAATGCTGTATAGCCAGATACATGTCTCACAAATATCACATACTTTGTCAAGGAAAGGCCACACAGACCCAGATGTGCATCTTTTCTTATTCTCTTTTCTTTTCCTTTTTATTTACTTAATATATATGTGTTACTCTATCTTGATTTTAAAATGCTGATTCTTTTTCAGGGTGCAAGACATTCTATATCATCTCAATGATTGACAGGTTTGAATTATGAAAAAATGACATTGGGCCAAAGATAATCGCTTGGTGGCTAAATAATAACAAGAGAAACTGATTAAAGCAGCAATATGGATTACAAATTGTTGCTGTGCCGCTTGGATGGGGGCAGAGGGCTGTGTTGAGGTAGAGAATAATAATCTATTTTATTTTATTCCTTTTAAAAGATATTGAGGGAGATTTTATGGCATTGCTTATGCCATTGTCAAAGCAACAATGGCAAAGTTCAAACCCAGCAAGGCTCATATTATGAGATGATTAAATTGTATTAGGATTTGAAATACACTGAACAGAGACTTGCAAGCTTTGAAATGGCCTTGTAATAAACAGTGAGAAATATAATCAATGAGAGTCACAGATACAGGTATCATTCATTGTCCAGTTGATTGAGATCTTAGGAACCATGGACCATGTTTCTCTATTGTTTTATTTTTCTCTCCAGTGTACTAAAAATCATCTTGAGTAACTACGCTATCATGTCTTGAATGCCAAGCAGATAATTTTCTCTCAATAAGGGACAGAGGCTTGTGAAGAATGGCATAAGGCAATACTGTATTTCTTTTTGGAAATACGAGTTAGATGTACCTGGTGGTTAAATAAATGAATATGGTGGTGATAAGAACTTCAAATCTTAGTTAATATATGATATAAAGAATACTCCATGTTATTGTAAAAAAAAAAATGGGGGTGGTGGTCACCAAGATTTTGTTAGTATAACGGCCAGCCACATATTTAGATGGGATCTGGCATTTTTGTCTTCCTACTGGGGTACTTATTCTACTTATTCCATCATTCCAGATGAGCCATTCGAAATCTTAAAAGATGATACAGTAAAAGTGCTACAGTCAAGATCTTTGGAAAAATCAGTAGTGGGCACATGATTAGAAAAGGTCACTTTACATTCCAATTCCAAAGAAAGGAAATGCCAAATAATGTTCAAACTATCGTACCATTGCGTTATCGTATCATTTCACATGCTAGCAAGGTTATGCTCAAAATCTTACAAGCTATGCTTCAGCAATATGTGGACCAATAACTAGTAGAAGTACAGACAGGATTTCATAGAGGCAGAAGAACTAATCAAGAGATCAAATTGCCAACATACGTTGGATCATGGAAAAAGCTAGGGAGTACCAGAAAAAAAATACTTCTGCTTCATTTATTCTAAATCCTTTGATTGTGTGGATCACAACAAATTGTGGCGAGTTCTTAAAAAGATGGGAGTACCAGATTACCTTATTTGTCTCTTGAGAAACCTATACTGTAGGTGGGTGAAGAAGCAAGTTGAGAATTGGACCCAAAACCACTTATTGGTTCAAAATTGAGAAAGGAGTCCAGCAAGGCTGTATACTGTTGCCTTGCCTATTTAACTTATAGGCAGAGCACATCATGAGAAAGGTGGGGTTAGATGAATCACAAGTTGGAATTAAGATCACTGGGAGAAATATCAACAACAGCAGATATGCAGATGATACCACTCTAATGGCAGAAAGTGAAGAGGAACTAAAGACCCTCTTGATGCAGGAGAAGGAGGAGAGTGCAAAAGTTGGCTTGAAACTCAACATTAACTAAAATAATGGCATCCAGCCTTCTCAATTCCTGGCAAATAGAGCGGGGGAAATGGAGGTAGTGACAGATTTTATTTTCTTGGGTTCCAAGATCACTGCATATGGGAACTACATCCAAGAAGTTAAAAGATGCTTGCTTCTTGGGAGGAAAGCTATGGCAAATCTAGACAGCATACTAAAAAGTAGAAATTTAACCTTGCCAAAAAATGTGTGTATAAGTCAAGGCTATATTTTTTCCAGTTGCAATGTATGGCTGTGAAAGTTGGACCATAAGGAAGGCTGAGCACTAAAAAATTGAGGTCTTTGGACTATGGTGCTATAGAAGACTCCTGCGAGTCCTTTGGACTGCAAGGTGATGAAACCAGTGAGTCCTAGAGGAGATCAACCCTGATTGCTCTTTTAAAGGCCAAATCCTGAAGATGAAACTCAAATACTTTGGTCTTTTTATGAGAAGGAAGGACTCATTGGAGAAGAGCCTAATACTGGGAACGATTGAGGGCAAAATAAGAAGGGGACAGCAGACAATGTGATGTCACAGAGTGCAGCACACAAGATGGCGATAGGGACAGTTGCCTAGAAGATAGTGGGGAATCCAAGTTGTAAAAAAACGTTGAAATCTTAGTGTTAGAGTTGTTATTCTGGTGTTAGAGTTAGAACAAGTTGTTAGACAGACTACAACTGCCTATAAACTGACCTAATAATATGCAGAACCAACTAAACAAGCAGAAACCATTGAGCCACGAGGAATCCAAAACCTACCGGACAAAGGCAGGACAACTCAGGACAACTGACCGTAAGTGATTGAACCCTGCTGCCCATTAAACCCATGAAGCCTCAATCTGCCCCAGCGCACCCCTGGATCACAAGCCCCACCTAATCAACCCTAGCGCTCCCCAGGACCTCCAGCCCCAGCAAATCCACCCCAGCACACCCCAGGACCATCCTCAGCAAACACCAGCAGCCGAATCCCCTGCAGAGACTAACTTACCTGGTCCCCATCCAAGCTGCCATATGAGGCTTGGAACTGCAACGTAGTCTGCATGAGCTCAGCCTGCCTGTTCTCATTCTTGGTGCCATCCGAGGTTTTTAATAAGCAGCGGAGCCATCCCGAATCCCCCTGCCTGCCGGGAAATATCCCTTGCTGAGCGCTCTGTCCATTTGAAGCTCGGAACTAGGAAGAAATTGCCTGATCTTGGAGTCCCAGCTGAACAGTGGAAGATTCTGCAAAAGCCCTGTATAGCTGCTAGCGAAAGAACTCCAACCTGAGGACTCTCAAAATGAGAGGGAATAGGCTGAAACAGCTGTTTTCCCCAACCTCATTACTTTGAATCATCTGAAGCCCCCCTGACTCCCCCCTGGCAGCCAGCCTGAAAGAAAGAAATTAAAATTACAAGGAAGGAGAATTTCCTCCTTGGCAGCCAGCCTGAAAGAAACAATAAGGAAGGTGTGATCCCTAGGAGAGTTTGTTGAAACAGCTAATTCCTCCCTGTAGCCACAACTTTGAACCTCCATCATATACTTTTTTACATTCTTTTTTACTGATGCCATTACTGAGGACACAAAGCACCAACCCACGTGATCCTCCATCATCTTTCCTCAGATCTACATAGCATCTCAAGGGCTAGCCAAACTCTAAAGCATCAGGTAACTAAAGCCCCGCCACTCAGTATACCATAAAACAATAAATGCCAGTGAAGAAGAAAACACAGAATCTTCATTCAAAAGATTCAAACAACATTCTATGTTGCAACATATGCAAAGACACTATAAACGATCTTGATAAATACATCAAATGTCAATCTTGCAAAATTCCTACACACCAGTCTTGCCTAAACATAACTAATCCAGTAGCCGCCTTTCTTCAAGCAAACTCTTCATTTCTTTATATATGCTCATCCTGCACCCCCAAGCTAAATATACTCAGCAGTTTGTCTGAGGAGATTAACACCTTAAAAGAAGCCATCAAAACCCAACAAGCATTCATAGAAAGTATTGAACCAAGATTTCTCAAAACCCAATAAGCATTCACAGAACATATTGAATCAAGACTTTCATCCATGGAGAAAAATATCCAAACACTGATTATTCCAAATCCACCCGACAAAATACCACTCACCACTTCACCACCTCAACCTCAACCACTGTCAATACTCCAAAAACCCACTAAATCTACCACTGATATCCCTATCCTAGTCAAGGATGCCATGGAACATGAACAAAAATGCCAGAATGCTATCCTCTTTGGTCTTGAAGAAAGCCATGAATCAGATATAACAAAAATAAGCAACATCATCCACCTCCATCACTCACATGCACAAACAATCGCCCAAGAAGACATTTTGGAAGTTACCAGAATTGGACCTGAGCACAAGTATAATGATGGCTCAATAGCACCCCGCTTCTGCAAAGTGGTATACAAAAATGAACAAATAAAACAGCAATTCATCAAGACCATTAACCACATTGCCAGAAATAACAAGTCTTTCAACAAACTCAAATCCAGACCAGATCTTTCTCTCCTCCAATGTATTCACTCTCCCTTACTTCCTCTAACCACCCCAAAACCAATCCCAAACACAAGACTAGTCTCAAATGTGAAATTTAGTCAACAAAATGTCTGAATTCCTCCTTCTACCTGACACCTCCAACTTCGATATAATTTTTGTATGCAAAACATGGCTAAATGCTTCCTACCCAGACTCCATTATCACATCAAAAACTACCATGTTTTCCGCTCTGACCATGAATCCTGCAGAGGAGGTGGAATAGCTATATTCTACAAAAAATAGCTGAACTTAAAAATCCTCAAAGTTGCACAGGATCTATCGGTACCCGAAACTATTGTCTGTGATTTATCCCTAAATACCACAATTCGCTTCTTACTCTGCTATAGAGCCCCGGACTACGACATCAAACATGCTAACAAATTATCCACATTACTCGTGTATTGCTGTAGTTGAAGATGAAGTAGTCATACTTTTTTTCATAGTAAAGTCTTTCTTCTCTTTTTCCAAATTATATAAAACAGTGAGCTGTTTACTAAATATTATGTCACATGGGCTAACAGATGTCATGATATGGTAATACAATTCCGTAAGTTATGAAAGAATTAGTGCAAAGCTGGTTGTATACAAGGAACCAGTAATTGCAATCAATCAATTGACTGGTAGATCTCACTCTGTAGTTAAAATCATATTCTCTTTTTCTGAATGATGAGGGAAAAGATCCTTTTCAAAATCACCATGCATATATTTCAAAACTGTTTATTTCAACTTGAAGTCATTTTTCTCGAGTTGTATTTTTTTTTAATAATATACTTTCAGGAAATCTGTCCCATTTTCTTTCGGCCCCTTGTCTTCCTTCACTTCACACTATTATTTTATGGACTGTCTTATCATCCTCAGTTCTCTGGCTGAGCTTCTGGAAGGAGAACAAGAAGACATATGATCATGAAAATATACAGAACATAGCCCAGTAACTTCCATCACTTAATCAAATTCAAATATAGAATTAATACATATTTTCCATTATGTACATAGTGACTGCTAATTATCTATTTATTCATCACTGTTAGAAAGAAATAAGAATTATATTGTACCATTAAAATATTATAGTTTTGTTTTGAGATCTCAAGTATAACAATAGTTAGCAGACTATCTGAGTGATTTTGTAATCTTCCTAAAAGAGTCATGTTCTTCAAAATCAATTCACCATAAGCATCAGATCACAGAAACATGTTGGATCTTGCTGAAGCAATAACATTTTCTTAATTAGGTCTGAATATTCCAAAACAATACACAGCCTGAACATAATACACAGCCTTACTGAACATAGGTCTGATAGCGATGTCTATCATATCTTTTTTCTACTATAAGCTTGCTCCACAACATGTGACACTATTCCTCTAATAAACTTCTTGGTTGCCTTCAGTTTCCACTGTGTCTATGATGAAACTGAACTAGCCCTTGCTATCACCAAGCCTCAATTTTCTTCAGATTTTATAGATGAGAACAATTTTGAATTCTGGCCAAAAACCAAATAGCAAGGCAGCTTTTCCAAACTACAGTTTCCAAACTATAGGAACCTTCATAGAGACAAAAGTGTTTCTCAAAAGTCCAAACTATAAATTTATCAGATTTTAAAAGACTGTGAGCTTTATACAGTAGTATCTGGAAAGTCTTGGTGACCGTGAATAGGAAGATGGGTCATATCTAATGTGTTCAAAGATTTAATAATAATAATAATTATTATTAGATTTGTATGCCGCCCCTCTCCGTAGACTTGGGATGATCTCACACACACACACCCAATACTAATGATCGCACACCCCCTTCAAAAAAAAGTTAGAAAAGCCTACCTGCATTTATCTTATTTTTTATGGAATTTGAATCTTTCAGCATAAAAAATGCATTTGTCACATTTTTTCATAGCGTAAAGAAAGAAGATATTCTTAGAGAATATTTAAGAGAAAAAAATTAAAAGAGGTAAGAACAGAACTAGTAATCAGTAACATTTTGATTTTTTTTAAAGCCCCTTTGCTTGTCTACAGTTCTTTGATAAATTAAGTGTGCTGCTGCCACCACAGCTGATGGCATTATTTGTGTATTGGTGTTGGGCATGCACTTCTTAGACACATAATTCTTTATTATCAAATGCTAGCCTTATATAAAAGTTAGAATAAGGCACACGAGAAAAGTTTGTCAGTAACATCCCTAGCACCAGATACACTGCTGATTTATTTGTTCTGAATAAAGTGAAATAACCAAAATCGATGTGTGTGGGATTGAAACATTTTATCCACAGCATGGTATATGATACGCCTTTACTTTCTCTGCTTGAGATGCCAGAATGTTTTCAAATAGGATGTAAAACTGCTTTATAACCTGTGCACAGATGTTATCCTCCTACCTCTGAGAAAATAGTTGGGGGTAAATGGAAGGAACTGTGAACATTTTCTAATGTTCTGTGCTTTTTTTCATACGCATTGAAAATAAGACTTAATGTTGCATAATCTCATCTCAGGTAAGAGGGATGAAAAAGTTTCATACTGAGTTTCTTAAAAATTACCCTATGTTTTGGACTATAAGACACACTTTTTTACCTCCAAAAGTGGATGAAAACCTGGGTGCATCTTTTACACCAAATGTAGTCCCACCCAGCCACTTCCACACTTTGGCCTCTTCCTCCCAGTAATTTACCTCCTTGTAGCAAACAGAACAGAGCCTGTAAAGTCAAACAACTGATTATCAGCTTCCCAACCCTCAGCTGATTGAGGCTGCAGGCGGGCCATGTGCTAAAACTGAAAGTGAAACTAAAGCTTCAAGGAGGCTAATTGCTGGGAGGTAGAGGTAGAAGCAGAGACAGAATTTTATTTTCTTGTGCTAATCAGACTACTGAAACTGGATGCAAGGAGATAAGTCAATAACTATAAATATTTATAGAATATTCAAATTATTAGTCTTATGTTTAAAGACTGCTTTATTATTGTTCTAGACAACTTAATAAAATGAAGAAATGTTTTAAAATAAATGCCTGATCTGAAAAGGCCCAGTGCTATTATATATTCTTTTAAATGGCAGATAATAATGTGTAATTCAAGAAAGCCACATCTAAGACACATCTTTGGGGGGAGTAAAACAAGGGAGGGAGATCTGCCTCTGCCTCCCAGCTATTTGTCTCCCAGCAAACATTGCTGATACACTGTTTGCTATGTATTTTTGTGCATGTGTACCTGACCCATAGAAATAGCAAAGAATTGGAGAAATGTACATTATGGCAGTATATTAATGCCAGAAGGCTTTCTTAAATGTAGTCACACTAACTGCTCCCAATTATTTTAATAGCTCTATTGAAAACATGACTAAGTCAGGGTTTAACTCAGCTGCATTCTTAAATTTCAGATTATACTTGTACAGATGCTGTTAAAATTGATGTCTTTCTTGAAGTATACATTATTCTCTGGTATTTAAAAAAAGATACAATAGCATTACAACAGGCATTTATTTTAAAAATCTTCATTTTGTTAAGTTGTCTAAAACAATAATAAATCAGTCTTTATAAAATAAGTCTAATTGAACATTCTATAGACATTTGTAATTATTGACTTACCTCCTTGCATCCAGTTTCAGCAACTAATTAGCACAAGAAAATAAAATTCTGCCTCTGCCTCTCCTTCCTAGCAATTTGCCTCCTTGCAGTTTTAGTTTCACTTTCATTTTAGCAAGTGGGTCTGCTTGCAGCCTCAATTAGCTGCTGATTCGGAGGCCAATAATCAGGCTCTGTGCTGTTTGCTGCTAGGAAGCAGAGGTCAAAGGGTGAGGCTACATTCAGTGTATAAGACACATCCAAGTTTTCACCCTCTTTTTGAGGGTAAAAAGATGCATCTTATACTCCCAAAAATATGGTATTTCTTTGTGATTAGCAAAATAAAGTATTTCGTCATTCCATTACTCCTGAATCCAGCATTGCGAGCCTTGAAAAGCAGGCGATCTAACCAAAATTAGTTATTTAGTAGTGAGTTTACACAGATATCATCATAAGAAGATTAAATTATTATTGGAGTAGTTAAAGAAGCTAATAAATTAATTTGATATCTGCTTCAAATCGCAAAATCAAATCTAATTTTTAATTTTTAAATTCTTTTAAATGTGTTGTAAATGTAGATATCTGAACCTGGGGACACCTGAGCCCCTTGGTGTAAACCAGGTCATTGCTTACCATGCCTGAGAGTCCTACTCTGCTTGCTCATTTCCTGCAGTGAACTCACCCATCCCTTACCAATTGCTGCTGCAGGGATGGAGAGACAAAGAGGTTGATACACAGGCTGGTCTGCACTTGCTGGGCACATTCTGTTCCTGGAGAGATAGGGTGAGCAGGGAGACTCCCATGGGCTATAGGGGACAGGACTTTCCTGTGGAGTGCCCATCTGCCATTATCAGGTCAATGCAGTCACTGGATGCCATGTCTGGAAGTCTCATACTGCCCACGCTTGCTCACCTCCTGTGGTGCCCCAGGCTCTGCCAGCCAACAATGAAAAAATGATTTTTCATTGATTCAATCTATCCTGTCAAAATAAATTGTGAATTGGCCAATTTCTTCACATCCAACTTGCTTTAGTTCCAAAATAATGTAAAACTGAAAATTAGTAGATTAATTAAATTTCTGGTAATAACAACTTTGAATTATTGAACAGATTTATGAGAGAGTAGTATTCAGGGTTTTTCTTTCCCAAGTCTTTTTTTTAGGAGTAACATTAATGGGTAATATATCTAACTCTTGATTAATTAACATGTGATTAAATATTTCCAAGGATTTAAAATTATTTGCATTGTTTACTGGCTTGTTTTTCTGATCAAATAAAAATAATGCATATTTAATTTGTGTTCCTTTTATCACTTATTCCCCAGATCCACTCAGTGTTTTTTATATTAATAAGCAATGTGCTAAACCAAAAATAGGGGGGAGGCTTTTCTTAAACACAATTAGATATTACATAAATAAGAATTTACATTATTTATATCCTTGTTAGCTAAAGAGAAATGATAAATCTTTTGATAACTGCTTCAGATTTGAAACCAATTTTTCTTTTCTCAAGTTTTAAATAGCTCCAATATAATTTATCAAATGTCGTTTGATAAATTGGGGAAAAAACAAGTACAAGATAAAAGAATAAAACATTAAAATACATTTAATAATATATTTACAGAATAGAATAGAATTAGAGAGTTGGAAGGGACCTTGGAAGTCTTCTAGTCCAACTCCCCTGCTTAGGCAGGAAACCCTACACCACTTCAGACAAATGGTTATCCAACATCATCTCCAGCATTGGAAAATTCACAACTTCCGGAGGCAAGCTCTTTCACAGATTATTTTTTCTGTCAAAAAATTTCTCCTTAGTGTGTCTCTCTTGATTAGTTTCCACCCATTGCTTCTTGTTCTACCCTCAGGTGCTCTGCAGAATAGTTTGACTCCCTCTTTTTTATGGCAACCCCTGAGATATTGGAACACTGCTGTCATGTCTCCCCAGTCCTTGTTTTCATTAAACTAGACATATTCAGTTCCTGCAACCGTTCTTTATATGTTTTAGCCTCCAGTCCCCTAATTATTGGTCTTCTCTGCACTTTTTCTAGAATTTCAACATCCTTTTTGCATTGTGGTGACCAAAACTGAATGCAGTATTCCAACTGTGGCCTTATATAATGGTATAAACACTTCACATGTCCTTGATTCTATCCTTCTGTTAATGCAGCCTAGAACTGTGTTGGCTTTTTTGGCAGCTACTACACTCTGCTGAATCATATTTAAATAGTTTTCTACTAGGACTCCAAGATCCCCCTCACAGTTACTATTGTTGAGCAAGGTACTACATATACTGTACCTGTGCATTTTATTTTTCTTGCCTAAATGTAGAACCTTTTTTTTTTCACCATTGAATTTCATTTTATTAGATAGCACCCAATGTTCAAGTATGTCAAGGTCCTTCTATATTTTGAATCTTCCTGCAAGTTTGGTATCGTCTGCAAATTTGATGAATTCCTTCTCTATCCCCTAATCCAAGTCATTAATGAAGATTTTGAAAAGTAGTGGGCCTAAAACAGAGTCTTGGGGTACTCCATTGAATACTTCCCCCCATATAGAAGCAGTTCCATTGAGTACTACATGTTTTGAATCCATCTAGTGGTAATACTGTCTAATCTACATTTTTCTACTTTATGAAATAGTAGGTTATCAATATAGTGGAATGGCTGAATTGGGCACCTCATCTCTGCTTAGAGATTAGAGAGTACAGATTAGAGATTCTAGACAAGTAATCTGTCCTCATAAAATTTTGAGTAGTTCAGAGAACCGGTAAATACCACCTCTGTTCTGCCCTGTCCCCATCTATTCTCTGCCTCCCAAGTCCCAGCTGATCAAGAACAAATGGGATTTTGCAGGATTTTCCCTGGAGTAGGGAGGGAATGAAGATTTTATAGTATCCTTCCCCTGCCATACCCACCAAGCCATGCCCACCAAGCCACCCCATGTACACCAAGCCCACAGAAAAAAATATTTTGAATCCAACTGCTGACACAGAAAGAGAGAGAGACTCAAATGCACAAACACAAAATATACAGGGTATGCAATGTTGTTCTAACCTACTTTCCCAGTTGTTGTAAAATACTGTAAAAGTATTTTTCCACTCATCTTCACTAAGCAGAAAAATTGTGTGAAATTTCTAGTACTAAAACTTTTGTGAGTTTTTTAAAATATATATTCTGTAAACAACTGCTCCAATCTAGGAACATATTTTGTTATTTTAATCCAAATAACAGAGCATCTGTTAATACGTAACACTCCAGTGTTAAAATGAAGAATGTAATACTGTATATTTACATGAGGTTATTAAAGACATCTGACTGTTATGCGAAACTCAAATTATCCTTCTGTAACACATCTATTCTTTTTAAAATTCAAATTTATATAATATGTTCTATAATTTATTTTAACATTTCATCTCTTTTGAAAATAAAAAATGGTTTTTTATATGTTTTGGAGTCTCAGGTTAAACTGTGCTTACTAGATTATATTTTCTTTCATAAATAATTTTAATTTTTAATGAATTTTATTGTAAAAAAAAACACCTTTGAATCTTAGCAACATATTGGTGTTAACAGTTTTTTGGCATGTCTCCAGCAGCGTTTTGCCATTGTCTTAATCCTAAGATTTTTAGAGACTGACCTAAAGCAATCCAGTTCACAAGATTAACAACTCTTCGTGCCTTTTTAGCAATGTTGTTACAATGGGCACTGGCACTTAGGTCATTAGATATGAGTACTCCAAGGTCCTTGATAGAGTGGGGGTCATCTACAAGGTCACATCCTCTAAGCTATTTGCACATGGAAATGTTAGAATTGGCTTTGCTACTTCTATATCCAAGTCAGCTCAATAAATAGTTACCCTTGGCAACAAAAAATGTCCCAGAAGTCTTGCTGCATGCACTGAGTCGGGCGGTTGACAATTAGTAAGTAAAAACCTGTACTGGATCACAATACTGTACTTTCTTAAGCACAGGGTGGTAGATTCATAATTATATGCAGCCTGAAACAAATTATCACAAGTAGCAAGAAACAATAGAACATTGCTAATGACATGGGAATAAAACCTGCAACAAATCCAGATGCCTATTTAGCTCCCATTTTCACCCCAACAAGACTGTAATAAATTCTTATAACTTTTCTTCCCTTAATGTGATAAAACAAGTGCAGGAATTATCCGTCTGGATTCTACATGGGATAAACAGGTCAGCCTTTGTACAAAAGTATTAATGGATACAAATTAGACACTGGGGCTAGGATAAAGTACTAGCACAGCTTTATAACCTGCTAGGACATTATATTATAGCTCTCAATGTAGGATTTTGGGAATAATGTAAATATATCAGCACAATCAAGGAGAGACTTTAAAACTTCAATATATCAAAACATTCTGGCTATCTCAGAAGACTTTAAAAACAACGGGTTTAGACACATTATAAATTGTTAACTGATATGATATCTATATGATATCTGTATCACATATAATCTTCTACTGTATAACATCCTTTATTCCTCTATATGTCTCATTCTAATTTAAATCCTACATTACTTTCGAAACTAGGCATATCTGATGATGTGATCTGTAGCTCACAAAAGCTTATGACTTTTAATAATATTTGTTGATCTAAAATGTTGCTACCAGACTCTAGATTTTACCTATCATTGACTAATCTAGCCAAGGATTATGTTAGGTGTATTAGAAATTGAAAATGCTGTTTAACCCTTTCCAGATGTTTAAAGTATGCATTATTTCATTTACTTTAATTGCTTAAATGTGTATGTACATTTGGCAGGTTCAACATTTATTAAAAATTAGATTAATAATTAGTAATTATTAGGAGATTCCATTCTCTCCTCATTTTAACCATGTTCCAGTAAGGTATATGAAAAATGTGTATGAGATTACTGTGATATCATAAAGAACTGAGCTTTTATTTACACTTTGAACCAAGGTTGGATCTATCATTATTCAATGTTTAGTATTTGATCATGCTATACGTGATCTATGATTTTTTTTGCCTAAAATAAATGATGATCATCTTCTCATATACTAAGTTAATATCATTAACCATATGAGAAAAATAATTATGTACTGTATATAGTTGTTAAAATTAAAATTCTCGTAATCTATCTTTTTTAAAGTGGTCTACCCATTGAATCTTTAACTTTAGACACATGTGCATGGAATTTAAGTGAGATGATGAATTCATACATTTATAAAGTGAAAAAACAGTAACTAGAAGAGAAGGTTATAACTAATGGATTGCATAAGAACTTGCATAAAGGAGATATAATTGCATTCTGAAAGATTTAAATTAAACAATCGTTACAAATTCACTACTTTGTAATGCAATCAAAATATTTCTTTAGATATCATAGAATTTTCGGAGGAACATTTGTAACCTGATTAAGGGAATGTGTGGCAAATATAAACAATGAGCTCTTTGGAGGAAGAAATGAAAATTAAAAGTTGATGCTTAATTATTCTAATAACACATTATAAATTTTGCTTGCATATCTAAAATGTTTTCATAAATGATATGTGAACGACAAATGCTACTATGGCTACATATCCAGCAGCCATGGACCTTGCTGAAACATTTCATTCACGATCTTCTAAGGACAAAGTCCAATAGCACATGTTTTATTGGTTAATAATTGAACATTTGAAATCAAATTCAAAGCAGCAGGTTCTCTCTCTTTCCCTCCTTCCCTCCCCCTCCCTCTTTCTCTCCCCCCCCCCCTTTGCTTCTTGGTCTTCTGAGCAGCCTCTTTCATAAATAATAATAATAATAATAATAATAATAATAATAATAATAATTTATTAGATTTGTATGCCGCCCCTCTCCGAGGACTCAGAGCAGCTCACAACAGCAACAAAATACAATATGATACAAATCCAATATTAAAACTAATTTAAAAACCCATTATTACTAAAAAACATTCAATTCTACACAATCACACCATTCTCAAATGCTAGATTCAGAAAGAGGAGGGGGAGCGTTAGTCCCCCCATGCCTGGCAGCATAAATGGGTCTTTAACATCTTGCGGAAGGCAGGGAGGATGGGGACAATTCAAATCTCCATGGGGAGTTGATTCCAGAGGCCGGGTCTGCCACAGAGAAGGCTCTACCCCTAGGTCCTGCTAGACAGCATTGTTTAGTTGAGGAGACCTGGAGGAGGCCAACTCCATGGGACTTAATTGGCCGCTGGGATTCGTGCGGCAGAAGGCGGTCCTGTAGGTGTTCTGGTCCGATGACAGATAGGACTTTATAGGTCATTACCAACACTTTGAATTGTGACTGGAAACTGATTGGCAACCAATGTAAGCCGCGGAGTGTTGATGAGACGTGGGCGTATCTAGGGAGGCCCATAATTGCTTGTGCGGCCGCATTCTACACAATCAGGTAGCCCCATGTAAAGAGCGTTACAGTAGTCAAACCTCGAGGTGATGAGGACGTGAGTGACTGTGAGCGGTGAGTCCCTGTCCAAGTAGGGCTGCAACTGGTGCCACAGCCGAAAGATGATGTTCTAATGTTAGCTGTGGATTGAGGAGGACCTCCAAGTTGCAGACCCTCTCCGAGGGGGGGTGTCAATAATTCCCCTCTCCAGGGTGATGGATGGACAGATGGAATTGTCCTTGGGAGGTAAAACCCACAGCCACTCCATCTTGTCAGGGTTGAGTTTGAGCATGTTGACACCCATCCAGACCCTAAGAGCCTCCAGGCACCTTCCACTGCTTTATCAACTGGACATGGGGTGGAGATGTACAGCTGGGTGTTATCAGCATACTGATGACACCTCACCCCATGCCCTTGGATGATCTCACCCAGTAGTTTCTTGTAGATGTTGAATAGTAGGGGGGAGAAGACTGACCCCCGAGGCACCACACAAGGGAGAAACCTGGAGGTCAACCTTTGACCCCCCTAATAACACCGACTGCGATCAGCCAGAGAGGTAGGAGGAGAGCCACTGCTGAACAGTGCCTCCCACTCCCAACCCCTCTAGCCGTCGCAGAAGGATACCATAGTCGATGGTATCGAAAGCCACTGAGAGGTCAAGAAGCACTAAGACAGAGGATAAACCCCTATCCCAGGCCCGCCAGAGATCATCCATCAGTGCGACCAAAGCAGTTTCTGTGCTGTAGCCGGGCCTGAATCCTGGCTGTTGAGGGCCTAGATAATCGGAGCTCTCCGGGGTCTAGTGCCACAGAGAGGTTGCAATGGCGCAATCTGGTCAAGAGCCCTCACTGCAGCCTTGTTCCAGGCCACAGCAAGGGACTCTGCTGAACTGTGGATAAGTGCATCCAGTAAAACCCCAAATGCCCTCTTGAAAGCTCTCTGGGTCCATTAGGCATCTGAGGTGGAACCACCTAGTTGGTTCCACCTCCCTGCGGGGGAGGATTGGAGCTTTGAAGTCAAGCCGCAACAGAGAATGGTCTGACCATGACAAAGGCAGAATATCTAAGCCCCTTAATCTCAGACCATCACTCAACTGCTCCGAGAGAAATATCATGTCGGATGTATGCCACCCTTGTGAGTCAGATCCTGAACTACTTGGGTCAGGTCCATGGCTGTCATGGTGGCCATGAACTCCTGCACTAACCCAGAGAATCCGCCAAGTGATGGTAGATTCAAGTCCCCCAAGACAATAAGTCTGTGGAATTCCACCGCCAACCCAGCTACCTCCTCGAGCATCACAGGCAGGGCTGTTGACACGCAGTTGGGAGGCAGGTACTTGAGCAACAAACCCACATGAACCCCTAGGTCCAACTTCACAAAGAGGGACTAACAACCCGTAATCTCAGGAGCAGTGAGTCTGCGTAGGCTAATAGTCTCCTTGGCTACAATAGCCACTCCTCCCCCACCTTCCCTGGGGTCGTGGCTGATGCCATACCTGAAATCTGGCTGGGCATATTTCAGAGAGAGGAACTCCTCCCTCTGGGCCCAGCCAGGTTTCAGTCACACATGCCAGATCGGCCTCCTCATCCAGGATCAAATCCTGGATGAGGAGAGCTTTATTTACCATCGACCTGGCATTGAGTAGCAGCAGCCTTAGTGCAGGGCCAGAATTACACTCATCACCAGTATCCTGGGTTGAGCTCATGGAGCCGTAAGAAGGGATCGCTATTAAGCAGCGATCTTTCCTTCCCCTGGAATGGCTGGCTTCGTGGTTCCTGCCATATCTGCCACTCCCCAGCAAGACCGGAATATTCTGACCCTCTGCCACCCCAGAGATAGGTGCCCCCTCCCCTCCTGCCTCTCCAACGTCAGGTGTGCCAAGTATATCATTCCTACCATATCCATTCCCTTCATCCACACCATAGTCCCACCCACCCCCATCCCACCCACTCCCATTCCATCCACTCCATTCATTCCAGTAATCATAAGCATCCATCCTTAAAAGAACTCCCCAATAATTAATTAAAATATAGATTAATTAAAACACTAATTAATTAGCTAATGGAATATAGACAGAATAATTATATTAAAATCCAATCCCGCTAAAATCAATTAAATTAATATAGCAATATGTTCACTTAATTAATGTAGCAATAAAGTGCAATATAAGAGACAGGTTGAGTCAGTTTGCAGCATTGTCCTAGAGGCAGTTAAATCAGAGTTTTTTTCACAAGTAAGAAGTCTTTACAGTCTTACAGTCTTTACTGTCTTTACAGAGGGGAATGAGGGAATAGGACTCTCCTTCTGAAGGTGACAGTCCATGTGGGGGAGGGGTATCACTTCAACCTCCACCCTCAGCAGTCTCTTCTCCCCCCATCCTTGCCACCTCTGTCTCCTGGTGCCAGATTCATCCACCTTTCTGTCCACTGATGCAATGGGGGAGGGGGGGTGTCGGTCATCACTGGCTGGATCTTGATTTCCCAAGGACCCTCTCCGATGCCGGCCATACATGCTGGGTTCCATCCGGCCTCCTGTGCCTCCTGGTGCCCCATGCGTTCGCAGCATGTCCGACCATCAGCTCCTCAATAGCTCTCCTTCTGGTGGCCGGTTTGGGGCTCGTCAGTCAGCAGATCTTGCAGCGCTGGCTGCTCTTCCTCGCCAGCACCCCAGGTCCACCCGGTCTCCTCGGCCAGTTCCCAGACCCGCCCGATCGATCTCAACTCGCAGCTTCCGATGATGTTTTGCTCGATTTTCACTGGTCTTGCTCTCTTAGCCTCGCCCGGCATGGCTTCCATCGGCTTAGCTGCTAATCGCTCTTTCCGCCTTCCTCACACAGATTAAAACTGCAGAACTCACAATTTCGGCTCAGTGGTCTCTGGTCACTCAGTTCAACTCCTCTGCTGCTCTCTACATTTTCCAGTACTTTAAAAGCAGAGGCGGAGGCGGTTCCAAGAGGCAGACGCCATCTTCCGCCCTACAGCTGATCTCCTCGCTGTGATCTTTGAAGTTTCTCACCAGTTGCCTCAGTCTCAGTCTCCTGAACCCCGGACAAGCACAAGATTTGGCTGCAGGTTTTTATTCAGTAGGACAGTGCTACAATACTAGCTCAAATTGCATAAAGCTGTCTATATTCCAGATGGTATGCTGTAGTCCGGCGGAACAGCGCTTCTCTCCTTCCTCCTGCTGCCCCCACCGGAACTGGTGTCATGCTGTAGCAGTATTTCCTTTTTTCTTTCTTTTTTTAAAATGATAGTTTCTGTGTACCTCTAGTGATTTTGTTATATTCTGGCAAACATTCCTGGTTTGGAAAGTGGCAGTTCCGCAAAACTATGTAAACTTTCAGTTTTACACTTCCTTTGTCATTGAATGTCCCTATAAAATCTCTCACCCGTCCAATTAACTTTGATTCTGAAAATATATATTATTGTTCCATGTAGAAAAAGGACTGCTCATATCAGATGTACATCATATTCGGGCCTGAAGTACTTTGAAGTTGACCTCCTCAGAACTTGCTGCTTTACCTTTCCTAATGGGGAAGGTAAGAGAGGGATAAAGCCAGTTCAATGGTTTCCCAGTTGTCAACTTCATCTGGCTTTAGGCATTCTTCTACTGAAAGGTCAAGATTGAGTGAAGTGTTTGTTGAGGTGGAAACTCCCCAGTGATCCAGATTTATTCCATCTTATCTGTTTCTGAAAAAAGAAGGTGTGTTAAAGTGAACTCTACATTTCCCAGCAAGGGAAGGGAATGCTTCTTTATTTAAGAGTATGGTAGTCTAATGGAAAAACCTAACAAAATTAATCTAGTACACAGACTGGAGAGTCTGCATGTCCTGCCTTTGACCACAAACCTACTTTTCTCCCTACAGTGGTTGACAAGAAAATGTGGAGTCCGTTATAGTTAATCTGTAGGGAAGAAGATAAATTTTGTTTGTCATGTGAAAAAAAAAGTTACAGAACATGCAAGAAATCTAAACTGTAACAGAAGAGGCAACCATGGTGTTTTTGTTTTGTTTTTTAAAGAAAGATCACGATGATAGATGCCTCTATAAGAAGCCTGGAGAGATGAGTAGTTTATTGTACTCATTGTTTATTTATATTTGCAGGGCTATTAATGGACATTAAGCACTAAATACTGCCCCTGTGCAGAATCTGCTGAGATTAATGGAGGCTATTGCTTGATAGGGTTTCTTGAAAGTGCTAAAGGATTGTTCCATCAGAACCCATCAAACAGAGTTTGAAATCTAAAATGGCAGAGATTTAATTTGGATGAGTGTATAAATTGTGTGCTTAATGTTAATAATGATTATGTCAAATAAAGCACAACCTTTTTGTTTTGTTTTGTTTCTTTATTCCCGCAAGAGTCTTTCATGTCATTGCTTCTGTATTATGTACTAGATAGTTCCTGTTAGTGTATGAAAGCACTTAACCTGAGAGGAAAAGAGAGGGTATTTTTAGATCACTTTCCATTTAACATTAAAATCCAGCTTGTGGTCCCTTCTGGCAAAGCCTGGATTGTGCCTGTAAGCCTCAAAATAGAAGGGCTATAAAATGCCATTTGCTAAGATGTACAAAAGATTAAATGCATTAAAAGCAAAGCTATTATATTATTAACCTGCAAGTAGGAAATAAATGTCACTGTGATTTTTTTAGTAAATAATACATACCTTTCATGTTACCCAGATTATATACGATAGAAGAACAGGAACATCACTTTTGTTCACAATTAAATTATTATTATAGCAGGAAACAGAATTTCATTTTTCACGCAGGCCGAAGTGCTTGCAGTAAAAAAAAAGACAATGAAATTATCTTATCTTATCTTCCAAGCTTCTGCATGTATGTTATCCAAATCTAAGCTGAAACTGTTCTGTAGATCTCCCATATTTTGTTCGGGAAATTTTGGATTAATTTAAGATGACAGCAAAGAGATACCAAAAACTAATGCTGCTGTGGCATTGAATTTTACAATCCAAATATGGGAGTTTTATTATTCTTTAATCTCCCAATATTCATATTCCAGTTTATTGAAGCATTTCTTATAGTTTATGTTGATAAACTTGAGTTTAAGCAGTTTTTTCCCCAAGTCTACTTCTTGATCTGGCCCTAAAAAAGCTCTCTTCTGCTATAGCTGAACCTCTGAGCATAATTTTTGAAAAATCCTTCAGCAGCAGCACACTTCCTAAGCTATGATCGAAAGCAATGGTCATCCCCATCTTCAAAAAAGGAGACCCCTCTCTTGTAGATAACTACAGACCAACATCACTCTGCTGCGTCCCATGCCAAGTCATGGAATCAATTATAAACCAATCAATTACCCTCCACCTTGAAACTAATAATCTGCTCTCCAACAAACAATTTGGATTCAGAAAAAAATTATCCTGCAACCTACAGCTCCTCCACTGCAAGGACATATGGACAACTCATCTTGATCAAGGAAAATCTATAGATGCAATCTATATTGAGTTCTGCAAAGCCTTTGATTCAGTGGTCCATGGCAAACTACTACTAAAACTCAAATCCTATGGCATCTCAGGATCCTTCCACTGCTGGATTACAGCATTCCTATCAAACAGACAACAAGTGGTTAAGATAGGAAACACCATATCTACCTCTGTCCCTGTTAAAATCTGTGTCCCCCAAGGTAGCGTTCTGGGACCAATGCTCTTCATTCTCTACATCAATTACCTTTGCGATCTCATCACAAGCAACTGTGTTCTCTTTGCAGATGATGTTAAACTTTTCAACACCACTGATAACACAACTACTCTCCAAAAAGATCTAGACTCTGTTTCTGACTGGTCTAACAAATGGCAACTCCAAATCTCAACCAGCAAATGCTCTGTCCTACACATCAGTAAAAAGAATCAGAACCACAACTACAAACCTAACAAACAAATTATCACAGATAACCCCCACTCGGTTAAGGACCTCGGAGTACTAATAACAAAAGACCTAAGCGCCAAAGCCCACTGTAACAACGTTGCCAAGAAAACTTCAAGAGTTGTTAATCTAATCCTATGTAGCTTCTGCTCTGGCAATGTCACACTACTTACCAGAGCTTACAAAACGTTTGCCAGACCCATCCTAGAATACAGCTCATCTGTTTGGAACCCATATCGCATCTCGGACATTAACACCCTCGAATATGTCCAAAGATACTTCACCAGAAGAGCCCTTCACTCCTCCACCTGAAACAGAATACCCTACAAAACCAGACTCACTATCCTGGGTCTAGAAAGCTTACAACTACGACGCCTTAAACATGATCTAAGTATTGCCCACAAGATCATACGCTGCAATGTCCTGCCTGTCAACTGCTACTTCAGCTTCAACCACAACAACACAAGAGCACACAACAGATACAAGCTTAATATTAACCGCTTCAAATTGGACTGTAAAAAATATGACTTTAGTAATCGAGTTGTTGAAGCATGGAACTCATTACCGGACTCTGTAGTATCTTCCCCTAACCCACAACATTTTACCCTCAGACTATCCACAGTTAACCTCTCCAGATTCCTAAGAGGTCAGTAAGGCGCGTGCATAAGTGCTCTAGTGTGCCTCCCGTCTCCTGTCCTATTGTCTCTCCTATATCTCATATATCATATCTACTATTCTTCTATTCTAATCTTCTTATACTACTCTCATATTATCCTTCTATTCTCTATTTGATATATTCTATTCCTAAATTTTCACTTCTATTCTTTCTCTAATATATTTTACTCGACTATAACCTCTATAACCTTAATTACGTATTGTTGTGTATTGGACAAAATAAATAAATAAATAAAATAAAAATAAAAAATTCAAAGAACTGACACTATCTCCCCCACAACTGTATTCCTCCCAGCTGTGTTCTTTTTCAAAACGGTTGGCAGAACAGTGCTCACCTATAGTTGGTGTAGTACTTGTGATATATTCTGATTTAATCTCTATTGATAAAAGACTTGACACATTACTTATCTTTTAGAACACCCTTCCATCACTTCATCTGCTAAAGAGAATAAATCTTGGAATTCAATGAGGATTTTCATTTCCTTTTGGAAAAATGGATCTCCTTCATGTTCAAACAGCTTAAATTATGCTTCCTAGTAATTCCAGTACATAGATATATACATTTCTTACTCTTCCGCTGATTGATTTATTGAGATTTATCTTTCAGGTGGACTTTGAAGCAAGAGGTTGGCTTCCTGCTGTCTCTGACAATTGCAGAATTTTCCTTAGGTTTCGGATCCAAATCATTCCATCTATGCTATTTAAGATGATGAACTATGTGACCCTTTGGGAAATCCATCCCGTATGTTTGTTTTCATTCTAAATATCTCATTTTTAGTTCTAAATGCAGGTTTAATTCTTAAATACAAAACAATAAAACCATTACTTTATTTAAAGCTAATGTCTGAAGCCTTATCTTGCCTTATGCAAATGTTATGTATACAGTGTCTTGCCTTGTGCAAATATCTTGTCATTAGAATCAATAAAATTCTCATTTGTGAGACCTACACCTTGAGACTCAAACTCAACCCAGACAAGACGGAGTGGCTGTGGGTCCTGCCTCCCAAGGACAATTTCATCTGTCCATCCATCACCCTGGGGGGAGAGTCATTGACCCCCTCAGAGAGGGTTCGCAACTTGGGCGTCCTCCTCGATCCACAGCTCACATTAGAGAAAAATCTTTCAGCTGTGGCGAGGGGGGCGTTCGCCCAGGTTCGCCTGGTGCATCAGTTGCGACCCTATTTGGGCCGGGAGTCACTGCTCACAGTCACTCATGCCCTCATCACCTCGAGGCTCGACTACTGTAACGCTCTCTACATGGGGCTACCTTTGAAAAGTGTTCGGAAACTTCAGATCGTGCAGAATGCAGCTGCGAGAGCAATCATGGGCTTCTCTAAATATGCCCTTGTCACACCAACGCAGTGCTTAAGCTTGTAATAAATCTTCATACTCAATTGAACTGTCTGAATCACCTGATTTCCCCAGCACTTGACACTCAATTCCATAACAATTATGAAAATACAGCAACACAATACAGGAAACTTCAGATCGTGCAGAATGCAGCTGCGAGAGCAATCATGGGCTTTCCCAAATATGCCCATGTCACACCAACACTCCGCAGTCTGCATTGGTTGCTGATCAGTTTCCGGTCACAATTCAAAGTGTTGGTTATGACCTATAAAACCCTTCATGGCACCGTTACCTCAGGGACCGCCTTCTGCCGCACGAATCCCAGCGGCCAGTTAGGTCCCACAGAGTGGGTCTTCTCCGGGTCCCATCAGCTAAACAATGCCACTTGGCGGGACCCAGGGGAAGAGCCTTCTCTGTGGCGGCCCCGGCCCTCTGGAACCAACTCCCCCCAGAGATTAGAATTGCCCCCACCCTCCTTGCCTTTCGTAAGCTACTTAAAACCCACCTCTGCCGCCAGGCATGGGGGAATTAAGACTTCTTCTTCCCCTAGGCCGTTACAACTGTATGCAAGGTATGTTTGTAGGTATGTTTGGTTTTATATATTAAGGGGTTTTAATTTACTTTTAGCATTGGATTCTATTGTATATTGTTCATGATTGTTGTTAGCCGCCCCAAGTTAAATCCAATAAAACTTGAAACTTGAAACTTGAGATACATACACTCAGTTGCCAAATCTGTTCTTCAATTAGAATTGGGATACATCTTAAAGACAGATTTATATAAAAATATCCTTAAAGATAGTGAAAATATTTTAAATATATGTGGTCATGAAGGTAAAAACTCCTCTTCCCAATTTATTGAGGTTCCCACCTAACTCCAACATCTAGAGACTATATACCATCTGGAAAAAGAGTCACAGTCTAGTGAATGACAAAGCTGCTCTCATGGATGACACCCAGAATACACCTGTAAGATAGCACCCAAAGATGAGCTGCTAGGGGAATTCCTGAGGCAGCAGCAGATGTGAGAAGAAGATCAAGCAGAAAAGATGTCATGGCAAAAAAGATCTTGCATACAATAGAAAAATAGCTGAGGTGGAAAACACTGGGAAATCCTAACAGTGGTTGGAAAGGGCTGAACTAAAAGGCAGCATTGAAGTACTGATCATAGAAGCTTAAGAACAAGAACCAAGCACTAAGATCCATAGAAGCAGGGGTCTGGACCCAATCTATGCAGTAAGATACAGACATTAACATCATGCACTGAATGCCATGACCAAGGAGCTGGCATTATGTACAGCAACATCTGTACCGAATATGAGCTAGACCTACCTAAACAGACAAGATAGATAGGCAGGTACAATCAACCAGTTATCATGGTAGTAGACAAGGACTAGAAGAAATGGTAGTTTATAGATATAGCAGTGGCAAGTGACAGCACCATCAGGAGAAACTGAAGAGGTACCAGAGCCTGAAGTTAAAACTAGAGATGATGTGGAAAGTAAAGGCCAAAGTGGTCCAAGGAGGAACATTTAGGGCTATAATTACTAAGATATTAGAATAGTTCCAATAGATCCCAGGAACGACATCAGAGTTTTCTTTCAGAAAAGTGCAGTGTGACAATATAATCCCATATCACTTTCCTTTTGTTATATTTAAAGACTGGGAACACAATATTTCCATTAAAATCACAAGCGAATCAAAGTTTGTGTTTTCTAATTCATCCATCAAATCCAAGAATGTTATTGGGTCAACTTATTTTAATTTACAGCTACTTCTAAAACTTATCTAAAGTCAACAAATCAAAGATAGGGAGCCAGAAAATATACCAGAAATCTCTGTGGAATAGAAATAATCTTTTAGAAAAGACTTCAATATGAGCTTCAGAGAGTGCAGGAAGGCAGTTCTATTTGCTGTCCACAGCTGGAAAACACCTGCATTTTTCTGCTTTGGATTTTTTCAGATGTGTTCCACTTCTGTCTTTGGTATTTCCTTCTGACTAAGACTAAACAAGAAACAAAAACCCCCACAATCTCCCCCCTCCCAAGACATGGCTAAGACTGTCTGCCTTTCCTGTTCCTATTCTTTTAAACAATATATAATTATTGCAACCTCCACATCCAAGTTTAAAGTTCTTTATCAAAATAAGCCATGTAATTTTTTAATGAAATGCATATGAAATATCCCCAATATTTTGAGCCAGCCATAATTTGTTCAAGTCTCTGTGTGTTCCAGCAGTCAAATGGAGAGTTTTAATAATCCCCTAATGCTTCTGTGATGACAGCTATAACCGCAGCCATTTCTATCTCTGCAGCTGCCCCTTTTCCAAGTCCCCCCAAAATATCTGGAGCTATTGCTGAGAAGAGCAGCTGGCTAATTCTTCTCCATGTGGCCATGTAACACATAGAATACAAACATTGCTTTGAATAAAATAATCCAGAAAGTCGTGGGATTCCATGAATATATCATATCCTAGCTGCATATATAATTATTAATAAACTTTTTTCTCAGATGTTCTCTACTTTCCTAATATTAGATTATGGATTTTTACTTTTTTTATTGTTTATTACTGAGAAGTAACTAACAAGAAGCAGCATAACTGTCCTTTATTGCATGACCATTTTATTATACCATCTTTCATTTTATAACCATTTTTGTTATACTTGCATTGCTTTGAGTGGTCCAAATATAATTTGTATGCAATTTACCTTTACAATTGTATTTTATTCCATTATATTACAATTGCTAAATTAAAGACAAAAATTAGGGCACTGCAAAACATTGCAATAGAGTGATCAGCATCTGGAATGCATTACCTGACTTTATAGTTTCTTTCCCAAACCCCAAAATCTTTAACCTCAGATTGTGTACAGTTGACCTCTCCCCTTTTCTAAGAGGTTTGTAAGAGGCAGGGGGTGCATAAGTGCACCATTGTGCCTACTGTTTTATTGTCTTTTTTATCATTATTTTCTACTTATGTTATGCTTATACAAACTGCAATCCTATAATTGTTTGACAAATAAATAAAATAAAATAAAATAAATAAAATAATGATAACATGCATCCCTTCAAAGCCACTCCTCTTAAACAATGACAATCTTCTATAAGGCAAAATAAAATCATACTCATTGCAGAAGTTTCTGATCTGAATGCTCAAAACTGTTTGAGATATAATTTAGGGAAAGTGCTTCATTCACACTGTCAATAATGCAATGCCTCTCCAGATATGTTAAACAGCTGCAATAATTGAATCCATGTTCTTTCTGGTCTCAATCTGAATGATTGGTCAGGACTTGATATGCTGCACACTTCCACACTAGTGTTGAGAGGCTCTAGTTTTTATTCTCCTTAAGACCCCAACATGTTCTCCTGAATTCCATCAGAGCTAAGTACAAAACAATGCAGGTAGAAATTCATAAGAATCTCCCATAAATATCTCCCATATTAACTGCAAGTTGTTTAAGGACAAAACTAATAGCCAGAAAGTGACCAACAAAAACATAGGGAAAAAAGGAGAAATCCCTCCAAACACAGACACAATTTGTTATTTATATTGACTGGCTCCTAATATGATTTGATTGCTTATTTGTATCCAGACTATCATTGTGTGTATCCTATGACTCTTGACAAATGTATCTTTTATTTTATGGACTCTGGAAACATATTCACCAAAACAAATTCCTTGTGTATCCAATCACACTTGGCCAATAAAAAAATTGTTCCGTTCCATTCCATTCCATTCTATTCTATTCTATTCTTTTCTTATTCTATAAAGCCCTTATGTTTCAGGTTTCATTTTGAAACTTATATACAGGGCTAATGTATAACATTAAAAAGAAAATGGATTGTTGATTGGGAAATTTGCTTTAAAAATATTTGATATTTAACCCTGCTGTTCTGTTCGCGAAGACAATACACTTGTTCTCTTCCTGGGTCTATTTGACCCTGTTGTGATTCCGTCTGAGGCTCCTCAGGGAACGGCTGAACCTCTGCCGGCTCCCTGTTCAGAGGGGGAGGAGGAGGAACAGGAGGAGGAGGAGGAGGCCCAGGCAGAAGGGGAGGAGGAATATCAGGCCGAGGGAGAGGGAGAACAGCCAGAATCCCCCGGGGTGGAGCTCTCCCCAGCAAGCAGCCTGGAGTCCTTAGATGAAAATGCTCAAGCCATCATCGATCACAGGCAGAGAAGAGCAGCACAACGAAGGGGACAATTAGCCAGGTACTTCCAGTTCTAAATAGGTAACAGCTGGGTTTGGGTGTGGTTCTCCCCAGAAAGGCTGAAAAGGCAGACCCACCCTTCCTGTATTGTGGAGTATTATCTTTGGGAGTCCTGGGACCTGGCTGTGATCTTTGGCGTCTCTGATTCTGGCTTGTGGCCTAGAAGGGTGAAACCTTGGGGAAAAAGGCGTGGGGGCTTATTCTCTACAGTGGTGTGTGTGCCAGCAAGAAGTCTGCTGTATTGTCTGGCCGTCAGGACTTTGCTGTGAAGCCTCATAGCCTGCCTGTTGGGAAGAACAGGTTTTTCTCTGTGTTTATTTTTCAAACTATAAAGTGCTTTTGCTTTTACCAGCGTGTCTGGCTGCTTTTTCCAGTTGGTGTTGAAGTCTGGGGGCACCCAGACAGAACAGACCCGAACTAAAAAAAGATTGATTTTAGCTACTGGAAGTGTTTTTTTGAATACCTTTTGCATTAGCATACTAATTTGTACATTCCTGATCATAAACAAATGAAATGAAAAAAATAATGCTTATTTGTTTATTTTGCTCAGAAAAGCCCACGCTGGCTGTGTGCAATTTTTTCACTTTATATATAGATTAGGCTGCAAATTCCATTTTTTAAAAATACCTTTTGCATTGGTATACTCATTTGAACATTTCTGATCATAAACAAGTGAAAAATGAAGTGAAAAAAATAATGCTTATTTATCTATTTTGCTCAGAAAAGGGCCTTCAGGCTGTTTACAAATAAATATGTTCACTTTATACATAGATTAAGCTGCAAGTTCCAAATTACATCCTTGTTTTAATACAATGGATTTCTTTCATAAAATTAGTTGTCTGGGTATCATGTACTTACTTTGCAAAAGTATTCAAAATATTTGGAACTTGCAGCTTAATCTATATATAAAATGAACATAATTGCACATAGCCGGGGGAGGGGGGCTTTTCTGAGCAAAATAAACAAATAAGCATTAATTTTTTCATTTCATTTTTCATTTTTTGATGATCAGGAATGTTTAAATTAGTAAACCAATGCAAAAGGTATTCAAAAAAACACTTCCAGTAGCTAAAATCAACCTTTAAAAAATCTGGGTCAAATAGACCCGGGAACAGAACAGGTGTAAGTTTTTTTCACCCAGCAAAAACTAAGCAACCAAAAAAAAAAATACTCATAGAAAGAATGATGCAAGGTCATGTAATTTCAAGTTTCAGATATGCAAGGAAAATTATTTACAGGGTCTCAAACTTCATTTTGGATTACATATGACCCAAACTGAAAAGCAGAGATAAGTATATCAACCAACTTTGGCTGATCTGTTAAAACTATACTTGGTCAGATCTGGTTATTACTTTCATGGGAAACCAGCCAGAAATTCCATATAATTCAAAGAAAAATCCCAGAAAATGCAACTTATTTTAAATTACTCTCTAGAAAAATATAAGTGTCTATGTAGTCACTAATATCCAAGCTCAACTTGATTTACCGTATATACTCGAGTATAAGCCGAGTTTTTTAGCCCCAAAAATGGGCTGAAAAACACAGCCTCGGCTTATATTCGGGTCATTGACAAAGTCACCACACGAGGGCGCCATTGCTTGAGCCAGAGCGAGGAGGCACCAGCTTTTGTCCCCTCTGGCACGCCGTAGTTCCTCTCCCTAGCTCCAGCTCAAGCAAAGAAGGCAGCCATTTGCAATGGTGAGTCGGATTAAAAAGGCCCCCTGCTGTCAGATTCTCCTCCCCCTCCTTTGAAAGGATTTAAACTGTTTAAAAAATGGTATTTTGTGGTAGTTGCTGTCCTTGCTTGGATAGGATCTAATAATGTGTTATGAGGCAGAGCTAGACAGGAATTCTTTTTCTATCTGTCTGTCTTTCTATCTATCTATTTTTCTATCTATCTATTTTTCTATCTATCTATCTATCTGTATCTATTTCTTTCTATCTATCTATCTATCTATCTATCTATCTATCTATCTATCTATCTATCTATCTATCTATCTATTTTTCTATCTGTCTGTCTATCTTTATATCTATCTGTCTGTCTATCTATCTATCTATCTATCTATCTATCTATCTATCTATCTATCTATCATCTATCTATCTATCTGTATCTATTTCTATCTATCTATTTTTCTATCTAACTATTTTTCTTTCTATCTATCTATCTATCTATCTATCTATCTATCTGTATCTATTTCTATCTATCTATCTATCTATCTATCTATCTATCTATCTATTTTTCTATCTGTCTGTCTGTCTGTCTATCTATCTTTCTATCTATATCTATCTATCTATCTATCTATCTATCTATCTATCTATTTTTCTATCTGTCTGTCTGCCTGTCTATCTATCTTTCTATCTATATCTATCTATCTATCTATCTATCTATCTATTTCTATCTATCTATCTATCTATCTATTTTTCTGTCTGTCTATCTATCTATCTATATCTATCTATCTATCTATCTATCTATCTATCTATCTATCTATCTATTTCTATCTATCTATCTATCTATTTTTCTGTCTGTCTGTCTGTCTGTCTGTCTGTCTATCTATATCTATCTATCTATCTATCTATCTATCTATCTATCTATCTATCTATCTATCTATCTATCTATCTATTTGGTTTTCTATGCTGATAACCTCACAGCAGCTAATGCTGAAGCTCTTCTTTGGATACATTTGTTTGTTTGTTTGTTTGTTTGTTTATTTATTTAATTGGATTTGTATGCAATCCCTCTCCAAGGACTCAGGGTGGCTCACAGCATATATAAAAATAGAACAATAATGTAAATCCAATTAATGATGAGAAGGAATCCAGTTTTGAAGGATTTTAACTCTTAGGTTTTAGCTTTGTTCCTGATCGAGCTACTTTTTTTACTTTTTAATTTATTGTTAATATTGTTAATTTGTTTACCCTCTTTTAAATTTACAGAGCTAGTTTACTGGTTTTCTTTAAAATAAATATTCTAAAACATGTCTCAATTAATGTAATTTTATTGTTTTCCATTTTTATAAGTTACCAGTAGCCACTGCATTTTCTAACCTCGGCTTATACTCGGGTCAATACGTTTTCCCAGTTTTTGTGGCAAAAATTGGTGCCTCGGCTTATACTCGGGTCGGCTTATACTCGAGTATATACGGTACTTTATATAGTCTACTTACAGTATTCTAGGATATTGACTTTTACATATTTTTTCATTTCTTTAAACATGGATTAATTTATCACATTTTTATTAAACTAATCTAAACAAATACAAATAATTGCAGATATAGAACTCTGCTCTAACTTTAACTTAAATGACATCCTGGGGAAGAGCTAGGAAGTAAGTAGCCCAGATGCATATCATAAGCTTCCGTGGTTGAGGGTAAATTTAATTGTGGATTGTTTGATTGTGGTCCAGAACAGGGCATCATGTTGGCTTTCTTTGGTACCTTAAAAATATTCTTGATGACCTATAAATTACCAACTTTTTGAATTGCATAGTGCATTTGTTTATTTGTTTTCTCACAAACAACTACAAATTCAAAGAGCATAATGTTCAATTTGCATTTATTTATCTGCATTGATGAGTAGTGCCAGTCTTTTCATTCATTAGAAAGCACTCAAAGGTGTCTCTCAGTGAGCTTCAGCTAGGGAACTTCGCATAGAGAACCAAAAAAGCTAATGCATTGTCTTTCATTGTAAATACGATCTCAACTTTGACAAATTGAACATGCTAATTCTTACTCAAAATGGCATTGTCACATTAATGCAGCTGGAAAAAGGCTCGAAAA